>NC_142081.1:106852073-107109701 GCF_054644295.1 Miniopterus natalensis
AGGCAGGAAAAGAGTGCCTTTAAAAGTCTTAAAATATAAAACTTTTTTCTTTCTTACATAATCTCTCTCTTGACTTGTCATGTTGTTTTTATTTGCTACTTAATGTCAATCCAAAAAAAAAAAAAATTAAAATTTGCATGATTTTATTGTTCATTTTTATATTTTGCAATAACAGTTTTCAAAGCAAATATGAGATTTAACTTGTATGCAAAATCCCTGAAATCACAGCTTATATTTTGCAGCTGGAATATTCATATACAGAACAGTAGAAATGATGTACAAAATGAACACAACTGTTTGTATTTCCGTTTTTGATACATGTACATTCTAACACTCTCTGTCTTGGGGTTACTAATAAGTAAGGGAGGACTGAAAGGAAAAGGAATTATGAGTTGTCTTGTCTTTCCACTCCCTTCTAGTCATCATTTTTAGTGTAAGTGGTTAGTTAATTCAGACGAATAGATGAGTAAGAAAGAATATGATTAGGGTTCCTTGGTCATTTGTATTTCTTAGAATGTCTTTGTCTGCTTTTTGTGTTTGAAATAAATTCTGATTCATAAGTGAGGCATGGACTTTGTGGCCTGTCAGCAACCTCTTCTTGCTCAGTTATACATATAACACATTTACCTGGACTCACTCTGAGTTTCTTGGTTCCGGTGAAATTCTGTGCTCATGGGCCATTATAAATACTACATGCAAGTGGGGCAGCAACGAATGACAGACACACATTGTCCCATTGGACTTATCAAACACTATTTGAAAGATATAATTATTAAGAATTTGAATACTCAGAGCACTAAATCAAGCTTGGGGCCTAAGTGCAGGGTCCTATGTAACTGCACAGGTTGAACGCCATGAAGCTGACCTTGAGTGCCAGGTTTTCTTCACACAGCCTCTTGCTATTGGAGCCTCAGCGTCCCTGCCCGGTGGTTGACTTAGGCAGGCTTTCAGGTGAGTGCTGTGAGGTCCACATTGGTCAACATTCAGTACTCACATATGTTTTGATTGCAAATGTAGCTACTTTTCATATGCAGCAACAACCCACCTTTGCTTTGCCACCAAAGCATCTCCCAATTTTCCTAGGGAGACAGTTGACCTTTGTATCTTAAGATGCCAGAACACACATCTCGTAGATGGTCTCAGTGAAGCACCTTCCCTCTAGATTTTAGGTGAAGGAGCAGAAATCTCTCCATCTTTTCTTAATGATCCAATGGGTTAGAATTCATAATACAGCAACCTCATCTTTCTCACAAAGTTCTCTCCACAGTTCTACTTCTTTGAGTCTTATATCTCTGTATGGGTATAAACCGGACTTTGACCAAGTTTTCAAATAATGTCTCAAAAATCTGCATATGGTTTTTCCTCAAAACTTACTTTGGTATCTGATATCTCGGAGCCTCAGCTGAAACTTCCAAATTATACATTCTGTTTTTTGTAAACTATCATACTGGGTGCAAAACATGACATGGACACAGGGATTGGATGTATTAAAAGTATGGTCTTTCTGAGTTTTGTTGAGGCCATACAAAATTTAAATGCCTATGAATCTTCTTCCTAAGGAAAATATGCTGCTAAGCTTTCAATTTGTTTAAAAACTCATTAAATTGGGTTCCCAGAACCAATTCTAACATGAGGAGATAGGGTGTTCCCTACACCCTGTGTCCAAGAATTTGACTAAATTCTGACAGCCTATCCTGAGATAGCATCAGGTCCCATAGATTAAGGGTTCATTTTACCCCCCTACCTTTGACACACATTCAAACACCAGCTGAAAAGCCCAGGCTCTTATCTGTTCTTCTGACATACTGGCTACAGATCAGAGGTTCCAATGACCCCCACCAAATCAGAATGCCTATTGCAGGTCTAGGTTGTTACCTGTGTTCTTGACCTATTGGCTATAAATCAGAGGTTCCCACAACCCCCTTCTAGTGTTCAAATAATTTGTTAGAGTGGCTCACAGAATGAAAGAAACATGTTACTTATTAGATCATCAGTTTATTATGAAAGTATGTAATTCAGGGATAACCAGATGGAAGAGATGCAGAGGGCAAGGTGTGTTGGAAAGAGATCTGAGTTTCCATGCCCTCTCCAGTCATGCCACTCTCCCCAAATCTTCATCTGCTCATCAACCTGGAAGATCTTCGACTTTTTATGGAGGTTTTATTGCATAGTAATGATTGATTAAATCATTGGCTGATGGCATTTGATTCCACCTCCAGGCCTCTTCCTTTCCTCACCCTAGAGGTGGGAGGGGGGTGGAGTGTGGGGGATGAGCCTGAAGGTTTCAACCCTCTAACCACATGGTTAGCTTCATTGGCAACCAGCCCTTAGTTTTAGGAGTTTACCAGAAGTCACATTATTATTGCAAAAAACACCCTTTTCACACATTGGGAAATTCTAAGGATCTGTTTTGGGATCTGTTAGTAAGGAATTGTGGATATGAGAAATATATTTTGGTCATCTGAATGACCAAATGTACATTTCTTATAAATGACAATCTCACACTCATAAAATAGGGACACTAATCAAAAGCAGCCTTATTATATGTTAGTCTGAGGAATTCAAGCATTTTCTGTACATATTGATGGCTCATTGCTAATGCTTCACCTAAGACTGAACTATTTGTGGTGATAATATGCTGTAGGAAAAAAAGCAGAGCTCCAGTATCAGAGAGATATGGATATGAGTTTTGTTTTTTCAACATCTTATTACCTTGTGGAAGTTACTTTACCTTCCTAACCTGTAATTTCTCATCTGAAAAATGGGAAAAATAATACTTTCTAGGGTAATTTGATGATATGATGTATGTGAAAATTCTAGAGACTCAACCAAAGTTACTTGTCCTGATGAACATCACTAATTTGATGGAGAGCTTTAAGTTTACTTGATGGAGATGAAAAATTGTTATTTAAATAGCCATCGACAACAGCCCCTTCTTATAGGAGTAGTATATATTACCTTTGGTTTAACAAAAATCTTTATGATGGAGGTTTGTTTATGAAAATATAAGCCTCAGGGTATGCACAAGAAGTGAGAGGAGTAGAACTAAAGTGCCATGTATAATAAAATAAGAAACTTGGAGTTTAACTCAAACATGGCTGTGGTGTCATATCTATCCCTATCTCTGACCCAAGCAAACATATGTCACTAGGTAGTCGTGAGCAATATAAATTTTAAGAAAGTGGAGGAGTATCTTATATCTTAGGTTAACAACATTTTAATCCAAAAAGCCCATTACGTATATCTTTTATCTGCAAATTTGCTCTCCTTAACCTCCATACAGCTTCTATCTCTTGGTTGTAGAATCTTCCCAACTCCCATTCTTCCCCATAATAACAAGCTTTTCATCACTTTTCTTTTGTGTTTTTTTTTTTTCATAGGAGTTTCCAGGAATAGCTTAGAAGTAAGAGGGCCTGGAAAACTTGAGAAAAGTCAACAGAACTTCAACTAGCCCATATGGCACTTTGTGCAACTTCAGACAGATTTGGCCCCACCCCAGGACATGTGCCCTCAGATCGTGGGTGGAGCACAATGTCAGCTGAATTTTAGTGCCCTACTCACCACTTACCCAAGCATACTTGTGCAGTGAACGCCTGCATAATCTATGTGGTGGCCCTAGAGAGGAAGGAATAAACTAGCAGGAGAAACCTTTGGGAAAGGAGAGAATTTGCCAATGCCTAGAGGCATGGAATAATTTTAAGGACAGGATTGGCTAATGTTCAATTTTAAGGATATATGCTGTGAGGCAGTAAATAATTTCAGTTACCCTGGAGACATCAGTAAAGCTATCTATTAATGAAGCCTTGAGTCGGTGGTGTTTTGAAGAGCGATTGGACTCAGTCTGAGTTCACCTGAATGAAGAGACTTTAGGTAGAAATATGATTGGTGAGTAGAAGCAGCTGTATGTTATTGGGGTGATTCACGAGCAGTCTTCAGCTTAACTGTTCTTGCACAAATATCCTAGAGAGTTGTGCTTTGATTACAGGGGAATGCTGATATTTGGACTCTATTTCAATGAATGGAATCCACCACTAGTTAAAGGGAGGCATAGAGAATAATGATGAAGAGCTCGACTCAAACCACTGGAGTTGTACCCCAGTGTGGTATACCCAGTGTGGGGAATGGTCCCAATTACCCTCACGATTTATACTGCTATTTATACTGTTGTGTAGTATTCTCTTCTTAAGTGTGAGCTGGATTGACTTAGTAAAATTTATTCACTTTTGGGAAATGCAGATTTGTTGTCTTGTCACTTTGAGAATAGGCTACAAGAAGACTATGGCCCCTATTTTGAGTACTCTTTTTTCTCTCTCTCTCTTACTTGCTCTAACGGAAAATAGGTGCTGCCATGTTGTGAGCAGCTTTATGAAAAGGTGCATGTGGCAAGAAACTGAGGGAGGCCTCTGACCAATAACCAGCAAATAACTGGATCCTGCCAACAGCTAGCTGCATGAGTGAGCTTAGAAGCATATTTTTCCCTAGTCAACCCCTCAGATGAAACCTCAGCCTTGGCAAACATACTGACTACAATATATGAGAATACTTGAGGGAGGGGCACCCAGCTTTACTGCTATATCAGTTAATTTATTGTGGTGTAACAAACCTTAAAACTTAGTGGATTGGAAAAAACAACATTTATTATCTTACAGTTTCTATGGGTCTGGAATTTGGGCATGGCCTACCTGGTTGGTTCTTGCTTGGGGTTTCTCTTGAGGTTACAAGTCAAGATGCTGGTTAGGTGATGGTCACCTCAAGGATTGACTGGAGCTGGAGGATTCACTTCCAAAATGGCTCACTGGGAAGTTGATGGTGGTCAGGAGACCTCAGTTCTTTGACATATGGCCCTCTTTTTATGACTTCTTGCATGTTCTCACAGGATGGCATCTGGCTTCCTCTGAAATGAGTGATCCAAGAGAGCAAGGTGGAAGGTGAAATGGCTTTTATGACCTAGCATCAAAAGTCACACACTGTTATTTTGCCATAATGATTGACCCACAGACCATCACTGATATAATATGAGAGGAACTACCCAGAGGTATGACTACCAGGAACCAAACTAGTTGACCTTGGAGTAGTTGCTCAATGTTGCTTAACTTCAGTTTCCTTGGCTTTGAAATGGGGATAATAATGGTAGCTGTCTTATAGGGTTGTGAAGATTAAGTGTCATATTTCAGATATTAGCAATTAGCAACCTATACATACAAATTCTTTTCCTCAATCTAAAATTAAATATTCTAAAGAGAGTGTGTGTGTGTGTGTAAGTAGAAAATAATGGGTGTTTCTAGTATGCCATCTTGAGTTATAACAGAACCTTATGTGTGTGTTCAATAAATGTTAGCTACTTTCATCATTATTATTACTAGTTATGAGGGTATTGTTGCTTATATTGCAGGGCTGATCCATCTTTCTTAACGTTGTTTCAGAAGGATTCCATAGATAATTTGTTATGTGATCATCTTACATCTGAAGTTCATTGGGAACCTACCTAATGGCAGCTCTTGATTAAACTACACTTAACACATTATGACCTAGTAAATTATTCTGGCTAGTAAGACTCCCTCATTATATGTCACAGAAATTAAAAGTGTAGCTTCTAATATAAGTGTGCTGTCCTTAATGTGCTGGCAGAGAGCTTTTTGTCAACAGGGTCAGCAGAATACAGAACATGCCTGATCTGCATTATCTGCAGGTCAGTTCAGACATTCTGAGTCTTGTTTAGACTTTGGAAGGATGTATTATGTATGCTTTTAGTCTAACAAAGGTGAGTAAAACTCTTAAAAAACGGGGTACAGTTTTAGGAATAATTTGATTGTAAGGAGCAAAAACTCAATCAAGATTGCTGAAGTGTATGTCCATTTAGTATAAGTGTCAGAGAAACCTCATAGATTGCAACTACTGGAAATAAACATGAGACTGGAAATTTATCAGGCGATCTTTCTGTCTTGATAGATCTTGAGAGGTCTTCATTTCTCATCTTAGGGTCTCTAGGGTAGGCAGCTACTAAGATGTTCCATAATGACCGGCCTCTCCTGGTAGTCATGCCCCTTGTAATCTTCTCCCCTTGAGTGTGGGCTGGACTTATTGACCCACTTCTAAAGGTGGAAGTAGTGGGATGAATATCTGGATGCCTCTGCAATTTGGTCTCTGACCTGGCTCAAATGACAAGGCCATTTTATAGTTTAAACTCTGACTCTGTCTACGTGATGAACTGCATTCTTTGCATTGTTTGTTTTACCACAAAATTTGTTTTACTAGTTTATTTTGCAGACTCTGAAGAGAAACTGGGGTGTTGGCCCCTGCCTTGTGCCCCCCACCTTTGCTGACCATGTCTTATAACTTCAAATGTTGGCCATATCCCATGACCGTGAGTAAATTGAAATCATTGTTCTTATTTTACAACCCCACTTTCTGACCACCAAGTCAGCAGATCCCTGAAAATCCAGTTGACTGGGGCAATCAGAAAATGAATGATGTAAGTTTATTATTTTGTTTTCCTAGAAGCCCATTCTTTTGATCAGCAACTCCTTGCAACTCTCACCTTTAAAACTCTTGCCTCAGCCCGGCCGGTCGTGGCTCAGCAGTTGAATGTCAACCTAGGATCCAGGAGATTGTGATTTGTTTCCCAATCAGGGCACATGCCTGGGTTTCAGGCTCAATCCCCAGTTGGGAGCATGCAGGAGGCAGTGAGTCAGTGATGACTCTCTCATCATTGATGTTTCTATCTCTCTCTCCCTTTCCCTTTCTTTCTCTGAAATCAATAAAGATATACTTAAAAAACAGCAACAACAGCAGCAAACCTCTTGCCTTATTCTTCCCGCCTTATAGCGGGTTTCCAATTTACAAATCATAACAGAATAAAACTCTCTTTTATCCCTCCAAAGAATCCTGAGGATCTTTTGGCTATGAAACTGGACAACAATAGGTCTGGGCTGCCTGTCACCGCTTGAGCCAATTAAGCAGAGACAGGGTTGAATCGTATATAAGCATTTATTCCAATATTGCTGGCAAATTGGGAGAGCAGCAGGATTTGTACACACAAAATCTGCTCTGCCATCCCTCCACTCCCAGCTACTTATATTGAGTAGAAGGACAAAGATTACATAGGAAAGTAGGAATTACAGGCTTGGGGAAGTAGGCAAAGTGGGCTGGGGGTTGCAAAGGGCTCACAAAGGGAAGCACCTCAGGGACTCCAGGGTGGGCGCCTTTTCGACAAGATTGTAGGTAATGTGGGCTGGGGGTTGCAAAGATTGAGTGCCTCTGGGATTCCATTGTTTCAGGAACAAGGTTGTTGATCTTTCCATGATGATAGGAGTTCTTGATAAAGGAGAATGGACTGCATTCAAAGGGTAATTCCCATGTCCCAGGGCATACAACTCCAAGCCAGGTCAGAAAGTGCTTTTTTATTAGAACAGAAAAATCACAGTTAACAGAACATGATTAATATTTCTTATAGCTAATAATCACGGTCAACAGAGCATGATCAACACCTCTGCCCTTAACATTTACACTTCAGTTTTGGGTATGTATATTCTTTCTCTCTCTCAGAGCACCTGTACTGGGTGAAGCAAAGTGCCATGTTTTGAGCAGCCATATGGAGAGGCCCAGATGCTGTGGGGAAGGACAGAGGTCATCAGTCCAATAGCCTATGAATAACTGAGGGCCTCACTCTGAAAACCCATAACTAAAACCTGCCTATAACCATGTGAACTTGAAAGTGGATATCTTATCCCCAGCTGAGTCATTTGGGCTTGAGAGGGTCACAGTCCCAGCTGACAGCTTGACTATAACCTCAGGAGGGACTCTAAGCCAGAATTTCCTAGCTAAACTGCTTCTGATTCCTGATCCACAGAAATAGTGAGATAATAAGTGTTTGTAGTTTTAAGCTGCTAATTTTTGGTATAACTTTTTAAGTAGCAAAATATAATAAGATTTTGGTGCCTAGAAGTAGCATGCTACCATGATGAAACCTGATGCTTGGGAGTGGCTTTGAAATGAGAATTGAGCAAAGTGTTACTGAAATTCCAAAGTGCCTCAAAAAAGCTTTTAATAGTGTAACCATGTAGGCATCAAATAATTTTAAGAACAAAGCCTGAGGTCTATTGACCACAGAGATAGAATTTCAGTCAAGCTAAAGGTAACATCTAGGCCTCAAGTGTGATTTAATTTAAGGCCCAGAAAAATGGGGAAACCAGATGAAGTGGGGCAAGTCAGGTGTTTGCACAGGTACTCACCTGTGTCCTGGGTGTGGGGCACTTCCTAAAAATAAATCCTTACTTTCTTTGTTGCAAGCTCCCGTTCCTGTTTGATTGGACTTTGATGCAAATGAACACCTTTAGTCTGGTAACAATAGAAGATTCTTAGTCTTTTATATGGCTGAGTGTGAATGCTGGCATGGCAGTAAACTAAAGGAAAGGGGAATCATTGTTATGCAGTGGCAGAAAATTTAGCAACATTGTTGCTTGTAGTAAGTAATGTGAAAATTGAACTGGTTGATCTAGCTGAGGAGATTTCCAAGCAGTGTTGAAGGTGCTGCCTGTTTTTTTTTTTGTTTTTTTTTTTGCTACTTGTAGTAATATAGGAGAGAAATGAATTAAATTGAGGTAGGGATTTTAAGTAAAAAAGAGCCAAGACATGACAGCTTTGAAAATTCTGTTTTTCCTGGTGGCAACTGGTGCCAAAATTAAGAAATGGCCTTAGATCAAAGATCAAATCCAGGGCACTGCCTGGAGAACAGTAGTCTAAAGATGAAGCAAAGGATGTGACTATCAAAACTTTTGTTAAGATCTCAGAAAGTTAAAAGATTATGCCCAGTCCACTATTCAGTTACACAAAGGGCCATTTAAAGAGATTGTAACAGTGTGTTTCACAGATTCTCTCAGTGAAACAATAGTGCATGTAGAAAGTTTAAGAGCTTTATTCTCAGCTGTCTCAGCCAAGGCTCAAAGGAGAGAAGCCCTTGCCTCAAGATTTGTGAATGTGGCTTTTGTCTAATGGAGTGAATCCAAAGGTGATTCACAGGAGACCCACAAAGTTCTTAAAAGAGTCACATATGCAGAAACATTACCAGCTTGGACTCAGGAAGGCAGAGACAGTATGGAAAGAGGAGAGGTCTTTGGACCCCAGAATTATGCTGGAAGGAAGGAGACTTATATCTGCTTAGCTATAAACACATGCTCCCTTTCATAACAAAAGGAAGGAAGACACTGAGGGCAAACACAATAACTGAGAAGGTAGAGTTGAGAGTCAGGGAAAATTATTCCCAGTCTTGAAATTCAATCAAGGAACAATTAACATTTGCCCAGCTGGATTTCAGAACTGCCATGGGCCAGTGACTCCTTTGTGTATCTTTTCTCCTATTGGCAGAAATGTATATAGCAGTTTTCCAATACCTGTCCCTATTGTGTGTGTGTGTGTGGAGGGGGGACAGATAACTTGTCTCTTTAATTTCACAAGTCTGTAGATCAAGAGGAATTGCTTTTGAAGAGCTGTATGTTCTTCAGGAACTACACCTGAGAAGCTTCATCAACTACTGGGCCTAATTTAGATGACATTTAGATAATAGGATTCTGGACTTTGAACTGATACTATAATGGAATGAAACACTTGAAGCCTTGGGAGGGGTTGAGAGAATTCTGCATGTGAGAAAGATGTGAGTCATTGGAATTCATAGGTGTGGACTATGGTGGGGAGCCTCTAAGATGATTCCCCATGATTTTCCCTCCTAGTACTCATGCCGTTGTGAAATCTCTTCCCACTGAGTATCTGTTGAACTCACTTTCAACGAATATATATAGCAAAAAGGATAGACTGTCATTTCTTAGATTAGATTTCAAAAAAACTTTGGCTTTCATCTTAGTTGTGTGTTCTCTCTCCCTCTCTTGGATTACTGGTACTAGGCAAAGCAAGCTGCCAGGGAGTAAGCAGACCTATGGAGAGTTCCATGTGGTGTTGCAAGAAATGAAGTTCTTTAAGAGCTTTCTCCCAGGAGTAACTGAAGCCTGCCACAGCCACATGAATGATTTTGGAAACAGATTCTTTAGCTGCAGTCTGGTCTTATGATCCTTGAAGTCCCAGATGGCAGCTTGACAATGTTATAAGAGACTCTGAACCAAGATGACCTAGCTAAACTGTTCTGATTCCTGACCCTTAGAAACTGTGGAATAATAAGTATTTGCTGTTTTAAGGCACTGAGCTTTGAGGTAATTTGTTATGCAGCAATAAATAAGGCATTCTGTTTTCTCTTTTTGCAGAGTGGCTTTTATGCTGATTCACTGCTTTCACTCAAGATTGCTTTGCTTGCTGACCATGATTGGCTGACTCATTATCTGGGTCCTAATTTCAAATTTTTGGAGAGAGAATCTCATTGGGTCAGCTTAGGTCAGAGGTCCCATCCTGGTTCCATTTCCTTTCCCCAGAAATGGTGGAACATGAAGTATATAGAGCTGCCTTTTCCAGGCTGTTGGTGAGTTATGTTTTTACGAAGACAGTAGAGAGGAAATGATGGACCTTCTAGAATTGCTGCTTTGAGAAAAGGTGCCCAGAACTGTTTTTGTATCTGGCAAAGTGAGCTGAATTATTCACAACTGTGAATCCAAGAGCTATAACATATTCAAAAGATTCAGTAAAAATGCCATAGGATGCTATAGGATTAACATTGATACTTTTAAATAGTTATATATACTAAATGGAAGTTAATGCAGGTTGCAACTCAGCAGTAATAAGTAAAGCTATTTCAATGGTATTTTCACTAAGGTAGTTGAGCTGACCATACTTTTTTCAAGGTATAACAACACAGTTGATAACTGGAGCTGTCTAGAGACTACACTGAGTGACTTTTTCAGGAAAATGTTCTCCTTCGTTAATCAGGAATGATTCAGAAGTGTGTTAGGCAGGAACTGGCTCACACCATTGTGAAGGGAAGGAGTACTGCTATGTATGCCTGAGGCACTAGGAATTACAGTTAACATTTTGTTTCATGAGTGCTTTCTAGTAGCAAACTGCAGTGATTATTTTTCAGACTAGGTTGAACTCAAAACTATATTACAGTGATAAAGAACTGTGTTGTTGAGCCTTTTTTTCTTCCCCATTTGATTAGTGTTACCCTATATAACACAGTGACTTGAATGTTCTAGAGAGGATTGTAAAATGTATCCTAAAAATAATTTAAAAACCACCCACATATATGTTTTAGCATTGGAGAAGTGAAGGTGAAAGAAAACTAGAGTAAAATATTTAGAACAAATAATACTAACTGTATCATAATATCAAAATGGTTTTGAATGCAAATATGTAAAAGATAATATTCACCTACAATTGACTACTTGTTTGTATAATTTTGACAAGGAAGCTTGTACAGTGAGAGGCGTGGGCAGGTGAATTTATACATCTGACTCAAGAACTTTGGGATAATGGGCCAGGCACTAGGAGTCCTAGTTCCTTGAGGACACCTAGGAATCTTATGAGGTGCCTTTGGGGAACTTGGACTTGTCTAAGGAACTAGGATTTGTCTTTCAGACACTAGATTTATGGTAGTTTAATGATGAAGAAGGAAAAATAGGCTGCTCTAAATATTGAGGAGAGAATTCTGGAGGACAAAGAGTTGCTCAGAGGGGAGAAACTAAGGAATATGACTTTTATTTTTAAAATTTTTTTATTTTTTATTGTTGACATTATTACAGATGTCCCATATTTTCCCCCCAGTACCCCCCGCACCCTTGAACCACCAAAGGCCTTCACATTACTACTGTCTGTGTCCTTGGGCTATGCATGAGGCACGAACCACCACCATTTTAGGAAGATTCCCCATCTCAGGTATCAGATGACCCGCCTGAAAGTATATGTAACCTTATCTGACCTCTGTGACCCCGCCCACTATTTTCGCTCCACAAGCAGGCCCGACCTCCGACCCTATAAAGCTGACCCAAGCCCTTTGTTTGGGGCCCAGAATTTGGAGATGCCTCCTCTGGGCCCGCATGCGTTAATAAAGGTCTCCCTTCGCCTCCTCCGGTGGACGGCCTGAGTCTTTTCCGCTACATTTTGGTTCCCTGACCGGGAAAGACTCATGCCTGCAGGCGCTTTGCCACCGGTGAGGGATCCGCGGGGGGTCTGCGGAGCTCAGAGGCGGGAGGGAAGCGCGCCCCGGTCTTTTCGGGTCCTGGCCCGTCTGGAGTTCCGCCGACGGCCACTCTCGGAGTCCACCCACCGGGGCTGCCGGGGGAGGACGAACGGATCTGGACACGGGATGAGATCTCTTCGAAATCGGTGAGTGCCCCAGGGACCAGGAGCCCGAGACCAGGCCCACCCTCCGGGTGGAAGGGGAGATTGATCACTTCTCTTGGCCCTTTGGCCACAGGCAGGGACGTCCTATCGGGCGGGGATGTCTAAACTCGGTTGACTGGAGTGTGAGTGTGAGTGAGTGAATGTCTGTGTGGCTCCACGGGCTCTCGCTCACGGAGTCTGAGTGGGCCCAGCCTGCGGTCCTGTGGTGACCTCATACGGCTCAGGGCGGCTTCAGGCTCTGGGGGACCCCGTCCCTCCCTGCGAGTCTGATCCGGGTCAGGGGTTTACACTGACGTGCCAAAGCTAAGAGGCACCTAAATCCCCGCAAGAGGAGTGGCCAGGGGGGTGAACTGAATCCCCCTCCCTTGTTTGTCTGCGCCGACGTGGGAAGGAAGGGCTATGGGGGGGCCTCGTCAATGGTATTAAGTTGTATGCTTAGGAACTTTGACTGGTTCAGGGGACAGGACCCCTCGATGACCCCGGATCAGTTCGACACTTACTGCTAGGTCAAGTGGCCATCATTTGGGGTAGGCTGGCTCCCTGAGGGAACTCTTAATCTGGGGATCATCTGGGCAGTACCCCTAGTAGTTACAGGGGAGCCAGGACATCCCGACCAGTACATATACATAGACAGGTGGCAGGAACTAGCCTGGGAGCTACCGAGCTGGCTTTGCCAGGGCCAGAAACAGACACTCCGAACTGTTGGGGTTGCCGGGGCCAAGAAGAAGGCTTCCTGAATACTAGTGGCCTGCCCTAGGGAAGGCTGGCACCCGCCAATCTACAGGAGTGACCCAGAGGAAGAGCCGCCATTTAGCACATCCCCACCTTACGCCCCAAAGCCTAGAGCCCCAGAACCGAACGCTCCGGAACCAAAGGCCCTGGAGCTAGAACCCCCTCCCCAACGTCAGTTGCACCACAGTGTCAGGCGGAAGCAGCCCAGCCTCACCAATGGCAACCAGATGCTGTCCCAAGCTGGCCCTACAGCTACCCTTAAGGGAGACCCAAGGGCCCCCGCAAGTTGGGCCCGAAGGGACTGAGCTACCAGGGCGTATGATAGTCTACTCTCAGCCTTTCCCTACCACAGATCTCCTCAACTGGAAACATCACACTCCCTTCTTACTCTGAAAAACGGCAGGCCTTAATCGACCTTATGGAGTCGATTATGCAAACTCACCGGCCCACGTGGTACGAATGCTGTCAGCTACTCCTCACCCTATTCAGTACAGAGGAGCGCCGGCGCATACTCCAGGGAGCCCTCCAATACCTAAAAACCACGGCATCAGTAGGGACACTAGACCCGGCGCCGTGGGCCAGAACGGCTGGGCCTGGAGTCCAGCCAGAATGGGACCACCACACCGAAGAGGGCAGGACGGTGCTACAGAGGTATCGAGAAGCCGTAGGGTCTGAGCAGGAGCCAGAAGGCCCACCAATATGTCTAAAGTCGCCAATGTGACCCAACGACCAGATGAATGCCCGGGAGATTTCTACGAGTGACTGTGTGAGGCATACCGAATTTATACGCCATTTGACCCCGAGGGGCCACTGGAAAAGGGAGTGCCCCAACAGGAAGAAGAAGAGGCAGATCCAGGGTGCTCCTCAGCCTGAGACCCCCGCCCCAACTGTCCTCAGCCTGGAGGGCATGGACTCAGACTAGGACAGACTGGGCTCCCTGAATCTTGGCCCCCACGAGCCCATGGTCAAGTTAACTGTGGGGGGCCAAACTCTCCCTTTCATGGTAGACACAGGAGCTGAGCACTTCGTGGTACCCACTGCCATAGCCCCCCCATTGGGGCGTGAGATCTCCATTGTAGGGGCAACTGGACTATGGAGTGGCCCGAAGAGGTTCTGCCAAGCCCGAACAGTAGAATTAGGGGCCATCAAGTAAGACATGAATTCCTGTACCTCCCAGAGTGCCCAGTCCCACTCCTGGGACAGGACCTGCTGGCCAAACTAGGGGCCCAGATCTCCTTTCAGCCATCGGGGAAGCCCACTTACAGGTTGGGGCACCGTCTGTGATGGCAGTCCTCATTCCCAGGGGAGAGGAGCACCGCCCCTATGAGAAACTAGAAAGAAACACTAGAGGCAAAACCCCTACCAGCCGGGTGGTCGGCACAGAGGGCAGAACTGTGGGCATTAATCAGGGCCCTAGAGTTGTCGGAAGGGAAGAAGGTCAATATATACACAGGTTCCCGGTATGCCTTCACCACTGTACATATCCATGGCGCCATCTACCGGGAGAGAGGACTACTTACCCCTGAGGGGAAGGACATTAAAAATAGGGCTGAAGTACTTAGGCTGCTAGAGGCAGTGTGGGCTCTGGCCAAGGTGGCAGTAATCCATTGCTGAGGGCACCAGAGAGAAGGAACAAAAATAGCAAAAGGGAAACTGGCGGGCAGATTGAGCAGCTAAGGAAGCAGCCCAGGTGCAAGTGCCCCAGCCAGTGCTCCAGCTCTGGAAGGAGCCGTGTTAGATCTCAGCCCTACGCAATCGGACTATACTTCTGGGGAACAAAAGTGGGCGATCCAGATGGGGTGTACTCAGACTACGACCGGCATCTGGGAACTGCCAGATGGGCGGCTGTATGTGCCTCAGACCCAGGCGAGCAATTTAGTGAGGCAATGCCACACCCTGACTCATCTAGGGAAAACGTCCCTGGAGGCCTTGCTAAAGAAATATTACTACTTCCCCAACCTGGCCAGCATATGCGCTACAACTGTGGCCCGGCGTACAACCTGCGCTCAGAACAACACTGCTCCACGCCCACAAAGGACCTTCGGCATTCAACACAGAGGACAGCAGCCGTTTGAGGACTTGCAGGTCGACTTCACAGAAATAAAGCCAAGCTGGGGTTACAAGTACCTGTTAGTCCTTGTCTGCACCTTTTTGGGGTGGGTAGAGGCTTTCCCCACCCGGACTGAGAAAATCCTAGAGGTAGTAAAAGCCCTTTTAAGAGAAATAATTCCCCACTTTGAACTGCTGACCTCCATAGGCAGCAATAATGGGTCAGCCTTTGTCGCTGAAGTCATCCAGGAGCTAGCAAGGCAACTGAGAATACACACGGTGTACAGACCTCAAAGCTCAGGGAAGGTGGAGCAGATGAATCGAACTCTGAAGGAGACATTAGCAAAATTCCATCAACAGACTAACCTGCCATGGCCTGATTTACTCCCCTTAGCTTTGTTCAGGGTTCGAAATGCTCCTAACTCCAAGGGCTACACACCCTTTGAGCTCGTGTACGGGTGACCACCAGCAATATTGCCCATCCCGAGGGGAGAACTATGAGTAATTGGGGAAGACAATCATACTAGGTATCTCCAGAAAATAGGGAAGACACTAGAACAGGTATACAAGGCCAGACTAGGCCCAGACCCAGTCCCTAGAGGGGGGCCAGCACACCCTTTTAGGCCAGGAGATTACGTGTGGGTTAAGAACTGGACGAAGGAGCCACTCCAGCCAGCTTGGACTGGACCCCACTTAGTCATATTAACAACCCCTATTGCCCTTAAGATTGCAGGAGCAGCGCCCTGGGTCCATCACACCCGAGTCAAGAGGGCAGCCGATCCTGAGGTCAATGGAGAACCTGAGGACCGGCCCCAGGCGTGGCTACCCTCCTTGAAGCTAAGGAAAGGACCGACCCACAAATGGATCATTGTCCAGAATGGTACCTCGCAGCTGCCAGGCTCCTTGCCACAATCTTCGGAGTAGGACTGGCAGCGATGGCACCTCAGGACTGGAACCTGTGGGGGCGGGTAGCCCTTAGGGGACTATACCTCCGTTTTGCTTGTTTGTGTGGATATATATAGTTTGTTTCCTATAAGTGCCCCTGCCGTTATCACAGTTCCCTGGTGCCAGTGCAGCACCCTGAGAGAGAGAATAAGACTCTCGGGTATAGTATCATATGTAGTTGAAGGAAGCCCCTTTTCCTATAGTACTGACATGCCACCAGACTGTGTAAAACCAAACAGGCTCAGTGTACCTGGAATAATAAGATCTACTGGACGGGGGTTATGTAGGGAACTAGGGGCTACCAGGCTCAGAAGTGCCAAGGATATGGACCACCCGGGCGGCCGGTATGTTGGAACCTAATACGGCCATTAAGTAACATGAATCATGAGGAATTAAAAGAAAGCATACAGAGAGGCAGAGAGGAGGCTAGTAACTGGAATTGGGGCCTAGACACTCAGGCCTGGGTCTGGTGGCTGGGTCCGGTGGCTCGTTCCGTTAATCGGGCCCGTTCTTACCATCTTAATAGGAATATCTGTTGGGCCGTATGTAATTAGAATGGCCATCTGGACCCTAGAAACCACTGTTACCAGAAGGGCCACCACCAAGATTCTAGCCCTTCAGCAGGTCCATTATCGTAGACTCCGGGAAACTGAAGACCCGGAGGATAGGGGCATGGATCATGATGCAATAATTGATGCAGCAACAATAGCATCAGAGAGGGGAAATGAGGTAGGAACCGACACCATTTTAGGAAGATGCCCCATTTCAGGTATCAGATTACCTGCCTGAGTGTATATGTAACCTTATTTAACCTCTGTAACCCCACCCACTATTTTCACGCCAAAAGCAGGCCCGACCTATGACCCTATAAAGCTGACCCAAGCCCTTTGTTCGGGGCCCAGAATTTGGAGACTGCCTCCTCTGGGACCGCATGCGTTAAATAAAGGTATCCTTTTGCCTCCTCCGGTGTACCGCCTGAGTCTTTTCCGCTACATGCATATATGTATATAAGTTATTTGGTTAATCTCTTCCTGTCCCTGCCCCCTCCCCACTTCTCCTCTCTGAGACCTGTCAGCTTGTTCCATGCATCTCAGCCTCTGGACCTATTTTGTTCATCAATTTATTTTGTTCATTAGATTCCACATATAAGTGAGATAAAGTGATATTTGTCATTCTCTTACTGGCTTATTTCACTTAGCATAATGGTCTCCAGGTCCACTCATGCCGTTGCAAATAGTAAGAGATTCTTCTTTTATACTGCAGCACAGCATCCCATTGTGTAAATGTACCACAGCTGTCTTATTCACTCATCTAGTGATGGGCAGCTGGACTCTTTCCAGACCTTAGCTATTGTAAATAGTGCTTCTACGAACAAAGGGGTGCATATATTTTTTCTCATTAGTGTTTCACAATTCTTAGGATATATTCCCAGAAATGGGATTGCTGGGTCAAATGACAGTTCTCTTAATTTTTTGAGGAGACTCCATACTGTTTTCCACAGTGGCTGCACCAGTCTGCATTCTGCAGTCTGCAGTGTACTAGGGTTCCCTTTTCTTCATATCCTTGTCAACACATGTCATTTGTTGATTTGTTCATGGCAGCCATTCTGATTGGTGTGAAGTGATATCTCATTGTGGTTTTAATTTGCATCTCTCTGATGATTAGTGATCTTGAGCATTTTTTTCATCTGTCTCTTGGCCATCTGTATGTCCTCTTTAGAGAAGTGTCTATTCAGATCCTTTGCCCATTTTTAAATTGGACTGTTTGTTTTCTTTTTGTTGAGTTGTATCATTTCTTTATATATTTTGGAAATTAACCCCTTATCAGATGTATCATTGGCTAATATGCTCTCCTATACTGTGGGTTACCTTTTCATTTTGTTGATGTTTTCTTTTGCTGTGCAGAAGCTTTTTAGTTTGATGTAGACTCATTTGTTTATTTTTTCCTTTGTCTCTCTTGCCCTGGGAGATGTATTGGTGAAAATTCTGCTACTTGGGATGTCTGAAATTTTGCTGCCTACATTTTTTTCTAGGAGTTTTATGGTTTCATGACTTACATTTAAGTCTTTTATCCATTTTGAGTTTAATCTTGTGCATGGTGTAAGTTGGTGGTCTAGAGTCATTTTTTGCATGTACCTGTGAAATTTTCCCAACACCATTTATTGAAGAGACTATCTTTACTCCATTGTGTTCTTTCATCCTTTGTCAAATATTAATTGAGTGTAATGGCATGGGTCAATTTCTGGGGTATTTGTTCCATTCCATTGATCTATATGCCTGTTCTTATGTCAGTACCAAACTGTTTTGATTATAGTGGCTTTGTAGTATAACTTGATATCTGGTATTGTGATCCCACCAACATTGTTCTTTCTCAAGATTGATGTGCTATTCGGGGACTTTTTTGGTTTCATATAAATTTTTAGAGTATTTGTTCTAGATCTGTGAAATACACCATTGGTACTTTAATAGGGATTACATTAAACTTATAGATTGTTGTGGTTTGTATGAATATTTTAATGCTGTTAATTCTTCCAATTTATGAACACATCATATGCTTTCACTTGTTTGTATCTTCCTCTATTTCTTTTTTCAGTGTCCTAGTTTTCTTAGTACAGGTCTTTTACTTCCTTTGTTAAATTTATTTCTATGCATCTAATTTTGTTGTTGTTGTAACGGTCAATGGAATTGTTCTTTTAATTTCTCTTCTAATGTTTAAAATTATTTTTGTTTTTTACAAGAACACAGAGTTGTAAATTTAATTTAAGACAAAATAGAATTCATAGCTAGAATATCATTTAGGATACAATGAGTAGAATAGAGTCATGAGCATACATATTTAAAAATTTTATTATCATTATTATTATATTAAAGTTATCTTTATTGTTGAAAGTATTACAGGTGTCCCATTTTTTCTCCTCATTGACCCCTTCTACCTTGCTCCCACCCCCTCCTCAGGCCTTCACCCCATTATTGTCTGTGTCCACAGATTATGCATATATGCATATAAATTCTTTGGTAAATCTCTTTCAACCCCCCACCTCCCTCCCCTCTTCCCTCTGAGATATGACAGTCTTTTGCATGCTTCAATGTCTCTGGGTCTATCTTGTTTGTCAATTTCTTTTGTTCATTAGTTTCTTCTTAAAGAAGACCCTTCAACATTTCCTGTAGTACCCGTTTGGTGGTGATGAACTCCTTTAGCTTTTTCATATCTGTGAAGCTCTTTATCTGACCTTCAATTCTAAATCATAGCTTTGCTAAGTAGAGTAATCTTTGTTATTGGTTCATGCTTTTCATCACTTTGAATATTTCTTGCCACTCCCTTCTGGCCTACAATGTTCCTATTCAGAAATCAGTTGACAGTCATATGGGTGCTCCCTTGTAGGTAACTAACTGCTTTTTTCTTGCTGCTTTTAAGATTCTCTCTTTGTCTTTAACCTTTGGCATTTTAATTATGATGTGTCTTTCTGTGGGCCTCTTTGGGTTCCTCTTGCTTGAGACTCTCTGTGCTTCCTGGACCTGTAAGTCTATTTTTTTTCCCCAGGTAGGGGAAGTTTTCTGTAATTATTTTTTCAAATAGGCTTTCAATTTCTTGCTTTCTTTCTCCTCCTTCTGGTAACCCCATAATGAGAATGTTGGGCCGTCTGAAGTTGTCCCAGAGACTTCTTACACTATCTTCATATTTCTGAATTCTTTTTTCTTTTTTCTTTTCTGGTTGGGTATTTTTGCTTCCTCATATTCCAAATTGCTGGTTTGATTCTCAACATCTTCTATTTGACTGTTGATTCCCTGTAAATTATTCTTCATTTCAGTTCATGTAGCCTTCCTTTTTGACTGGCTCTATTATTTCATTGTTGATCTCATACTTTCCTTAATAGTCTTACTAAGATCCTTGAGTATTCTTATAGCCTTTGTTTTGAACTCTATATTTAGTAGCTTGACTCTATTTCATTTAGATCTTTTTCTAGAGATTTCTTCTGTTCTTTCATTTGTGACATGTTTCTTTGCCTCCACATTCTGGCTGCTCCCTGGTGTTTGTTTCTATGTATTAGGTAGAGCTGCTATGTCTCCTGGAATTGGTAGAGTGGCTTTGTGTAGTAGGTGTCCTGTAGGGTTCAATGGCTCAGTCTTCCCAGTCACCTGAGCTGGGCCTTCTAGGTGCTCCCTTGTGTGGGCTGTGTGCACTGTTTTATTGTAGTTGAGCCTTGGTTGCTATTGGCATTACTAGGAGAATTGACTCCTAGGCCAATCAGCTGTGAGGACCAGCTGCAACTATAGCCAAAGAGCTGCTGTGCTGGAGACACCCTTATGGAGCAGGATTTTCTCCAGTGGAGCTTTGATGTTCACTAAGTGAGCCCTTTGAGTGTGTCACTTGTGGATGTGGTAGGGTTATGATCCAGCCTGGATGAAGCTGACCACCAGGTGCACATATCTGGGGCCTTCTAAGAGGTGCAAAGACAGCCTCTGCCTGTTCCCTGCCCATGGCCACCTAGCATAAACTACACAGCAATCCATAGATGTTTACTACTTGTACTGGGCTTGGAGGTGTCCACTAAAGGTCAAGCTATGAACTAGTGCAGGCTGCTGCTAGTGCCAGGCCTGGGGCCACTTATTGAGAGGTATGAGGCACAGTGAAGCCAGCTACTGCTTGTTTGAGAGATTTTAAGAAATCATAAGCATGAGGCTAGAGAGGTCATTTGCATAGAAAAGCCACTGGAAATGGCTTGGATGAGCTTGCAAGTTGGGAGAGGCAGGGTCTTCAGGAATCACCAGGGAGGGACAAAAGATATGTCAGGTTAATGGAGATTCAGGTATGGTGGCTGCCTGCTCTCACAGTGGGGGAGGGCTCATCACAGGAACAATAGTCTCTGCCAGCTCTTCGGTCTGTGAGAAAGCTGTCCCTCCAGCTCTTGCCCTGGTTCCAAGCAATTTAGATCCTCCTTGAATGTCCCAGTTTCCTTTCAAGATTCTGTTCAGTGCTGGAGCTCAGAGGGAGTGAGTCTGAGTAAGTTTGTATGCTGGCCCTTTAGGAGGAGCTGTGTTGGACTCCCAAAGCCCCTGCATCAACTCGGCCACAATCCCCATTGGTTTTTACAGGCTGAAGTTGTGGGGAGTTCTCTTCCCCGCACTGGAAACCGGGGTGGGGGGCCTGATGTAGGGCTGGGACTCCTAGATACTCTGGGAAACCTCCATTGATGGAGATATCCCTCCATCCCTTAAAGTTTTAAACCATGGATGTGGGACTGCAGCCACCTCTCTGTTATTCAGCCTAGATTCCACCTGTGTCTCCACCCCTCCTACCAGTCTTCATTTCCCTGTTGTAGGACTTCTGTTCAGCTAGATTTCAGGAGGTTTTGAATGATTGTTGTTTAGTATTTTAGTTGTAATTTTGATGTGGTTTTGGGAGGTGGTGGTACTTCTTTCCCTACACTGCCATCTTGTTTATCCAGTTTCTCTTTCTGAGAGTTCATTGTTGGTGTAGAAAAATGCTGTCAATTTCTGGATGTTAATTTTGTATCCTGCTACCTTGCTGAATTCATTTATTAGATCTAGTAGTTCTTTGGTGGAGTCCTTAGGGTTGTCTATGTACAATATCACGTCATCTGTGAATAATGACAGTTTTAATGTCATTATTTACAGATGACGTGATATTGTACATTAATAATGACTCCTCCTTTCCAATTTGGATGCCTTTTATTTTTTATTCTTGTCTGATCACTGCAGCTAGGATTTCCAGTACTATGTTAAATAAGAGTGGTGAAAGTGGTCATCCCTGCCTTGTTCTTGTTCTTAAGGGAAATGCCTTCAGTTTTTGCCCATTAAGTATGATGCTAGCTCTAGGTTCTTTATATGTGGCCTTTATTATGTGTGATCCCTCTATCCCCACTTTGCCGAGTTTTTATCAAAAATGGATGTTGGATTTTGTTGAGTGTTTTTTTTTTCTGCATCTAGTGATATGATTATGTCATTTTCATCCTTCATTTTGTTTATGTGATATATCACATTTATTGATTTGAAAATATAGTACCAGCCTTGCATTCCCAGAATGAATCCCACTTGGTCATAGTGTATGATCTTTTTAATGTATTGTTGAAAACCTTCCTCCTATTGAATTTTTTGGAATAGATTGAGGAGGATAAATGTTAGTTCTTCTTTGAATATTTTGTAAAGCTTGCCTGTGAAGCCATCCAGTCCAGGCTTTTGTTTGCTGGGAGTTTTTGAAATTATTCCTTCAGTTTTCATAGTTGTTATAGGCCTATTCTGGTTTTCTTATTCTTCCTGATTAAGTTTTGGAAGATTGTATATTTTGCCCAGGTTTTCCATTTTGTTGGCATAAGTTGTTATAGTATTTTCTTACAATCTTTTGTATTTCTGTGGTGTCAGTTGTTACTTCACCTTTTTTATTTCTGATTTTATTTATTTGGGTCCTCTCTCTTTGATTTTTGATGAGTCTGGCTAAAGGTTTATCAATATTGTTTATCTTGTCAAAGAATCAGCTCTTGGTTTCATTGATCTTTTGTATTGTTTTTTTAGTTTCTATGTCATTTATTTCCACTCTGATCTTTGTTATATCTTTTCTTCTACTTATTCTGGGCTTTTATTGTTGTTCTCTTTCTAATTATTCTAGTTGTAGCATTAGATTGTTTATTTGAGCTTTTTTTGTTTGTTTCTTGAGATAGGCCTGTAGTGCTTTGAACTTTTTTCTGAGGACTGCTTTTGCGGTGTTCCATAGATTTTGGGTTGTTGTGTGTTCATTTTCATTTGTTTTCAGGTATTTTTAAATATCTTCCTTGATCTCATTGGTAAGCCATTCATCATCATATAACATGCTATTTTGTCTCCATGTATTTGAATGTTTTGGAGTTTTTTTGGGTTTTTTTGGTAGTTGATTTCTAGTTTCATGCCATTGTGATCTGAGAAGATGCTTGTTATGGTTTCAATGTTTTTGAACTCATAAAGACTTATTTTGTGTCCTAACATGTGGTCTATCTTTGAGAATGTTCCATGTGCACTTGAGAAGGATGTATATTCTGCAACTTTGGGATGAAACGTCCTGCAAATATCAATTAAATCCATCTGATTTACTGTGTCATTTAAAGTTGCAGTTTCTTTGTTTATTTTTTGCTTGGAAGCTCTATCCAATGATGTCAGTGGAGTGTTAAAATATCGTACTATGACTATATTGCTGTTGATCTTTCCCTTAAAGTCCTCCAGGGATTTTAAAAATATATTTTTGTGCTTCCATAAAGGGTGCTTACATGTTTACCAGGATTATATCCTCCTGTTGGATCAATTCTTTTATTATTATGTGGTGACCATGTTTGTCTCTTTATGACCTTCATTTTGAAGTCTATTTTGTCAGATATGAGTATTGCTACCCCAGGTTTTATTTTGTTTCCATTTGCTTGGGAAATTTTTTCCATCCCTTCACTACTGTGCAGTGTGAGTCTTTTGTCCTGAGGTGGGTCTCTTGTAGACAGCAAATATATGGGTCATGTTTTCTTATCTATTCAGTTATGCTATGTTTCTTTTTAATCCTCATTTGAGGATATTTTTTCCATTGCTTTTCAGAGGGAGTGGAAGGGAGAGAGGGGGAAAAGGAGAGAGAGAGAAGTTGAGAGAGAGAGAGACAGAGGAAAAAACATTGATGTGAGAGAGGCACATTGGCTGGTTCCCTCTAGCTTGCACCATGATTGGGGGCAGGGAAGAAACTTGGAACCCATGTATGTGCCCTGGATTGAGAATTGAACACATGACTCTTTGATGCATGGGTCAACACTCTAATCACTGAGAACACCAACCAAGGATATCCTATGTCTTTTGCTTCAAACATTTAATTCATTTATATTTTAGGTTGTTATGGGTAGGTAATTTTTTTTTAATAAATGGAAAAATTTTAATTCTATTAAGTAGAAAAGAGACATTTTATTACATGGAATACATATTTTTAAGTATTATCCAAATATCTATCATTTGCACAAACTACAATATCTTATACATTAATTTTGCAATTTTTCAAATATGCATGTATTTATGTTCTAAATAAGAATCTGAAGGAATTATGTTTCTTTTTAGAAAAGTACAACTGTCCTAAGGCATTAGAGCCCTAGTTAAATTCTTTACCAGTTATACTTTTACAACAGTCATTTAAAATTACCCACCCTTTTCAAAAAAATGAAGGAATAGCTTTAAGATCTCAGGTGGGAGAACAGTGGAGTAAAGAGGTGGTGTGTTTGTGTAAAGTGAAATTTAATAGTAAATTTTTTATTTTTAAATCACAGATGTCCCCCTTTTACTCCCATTGATCTCCCCTACCCCTCATCCACCCCAACCCCAGGCCCTCCTCACACCAATGTCTGTGTCCATGAATTATTCTTATAAACATATAAGTTCTTTGATTAATCACTCCCCAACCACTCCCCCATCTCCACCTTCCCTCTAAGATCCCTCAGTCTGTTCCATGCTTCTATGTCTCTGGATCTATTTTGTTCAACAGTTTATTTTGTTTATTATATTACACATATAAGTGAGATCATGTGGTACTTGTCTTTCTTTGACTGGCTTATTTTACATAGCTTAATACTCTCCAGTTCCCTCCATGCTGTCCCAAAGGATAAGAGATCCTTCTTTTTTACATTCTGCATAGCACTCCATGGTGTAAATGTACCACAGCTTTTTTATCCACTCATCTACTGATAGGCACTTGGGCTGTTTCTAGATCTTAGCTATTGTAAATTGCGCTGCTATGAACATAGAGGTGCATAACTTCTTTCTAATTGGTGTTTCAGGTTTCTTAGGATATATTCCTAGAAGTGGGATTGCTGGGTCAAACGGTAGTTCTCTTTTTAATTTATTTTTTTTAAAGGTAATTTTTTTTTTTTTAATATATCTTTATTGATTTCAGAGAGAGGAAAAGAGAGGGAGAGAGAGAGATAGATACATCAATGATGAGAGAGTCATTGATCGGCTGCAGCCTGCAACCAGGGCATGTGCCCTGACCGGGAATCCAACCCTGATCGCCTGGATCCTAGGTCAACGCTTTAACCACTGAGCCACGCCCGGCTGGGCCTTTTTAATTTTTTGAGGAGACTCCAAACTGTTTTCCACAGTGACTCCACCACTCTGCATTCCCACCAGCAGTGTACTAATGTTTTCTTTGCTTCACAACCTTGCCAGCACTTGTCATTTTTTGATGGTAGCCATTCTGACAGGTGTGAAGTGATATCTCACTGTGGTTTTAATTTGCATCTCTCTGATGATTAGTGACCTTGAGCATTTTTTCATGTCTCTTGGTCATTTATATGTTCTCTTTGGAGAAGTGTCTATTTAGGTCCTTTGCCCATTTTTATTTACTTATTACTATTTTTTTTTAGAAATTGTTTATTTTCCGTCAACCTTATTTCCATTCTGTTAAGTTTTTGGAAGAACAGCTTAGGACCACTCAGTGGTTGTTCCTACCCAATGGGTGGCCTGAGCAGTGGGGGCTGCAGGCCAGTCTTCAGTGGCAGGCTGAGCACTCCAATCTTCAGTAGGAAACTGATGAATGGGCACAGAAGGCACCTGCACGCCTTCAGACCAGTCTGCGACCTCAGGCTGAGCAGCAGTGAACTCAGGAGCTGGAGCAATCCATTCACCCTGAAATTCCTCTTTGGTCACAGCCTTTTCAGCAGCGACCTGCTCTTCCTTTTAAATCTCTTCAGGATCCCTGTAGAAGTAAAGATCAGGCATGACCTCCCATG
Organism: Miniopterus natalensis; assembly: GCF_054644295.1. Classification (NCBI taxonomy): domain Eukaryota; kingdom Metazoa; phylum Chordata; class Mammalia; order Chiroptera; family Miniopteridae; genus Miniopterus; species Miniopterus natalensis. The sequence goes on from NC_142081.1 coordinate 106,877,815, forward strand.
GGTGTTCATGGGAGATGGTGCCACGCATGCATAGTACTTCTCTGGCCAGCATCCACCACATCGGACCCACTGAGTGAGCCCCCTTCTTGTTGCAAGGGATGGCAATGTCCACATAGAGCAGAGGAGAGTCTGTGTGGCACAGAGCAATGGTGGGCAGGTTCACATAAGATGCCTCTGTGAGAGGCTGGTGGTCAGCCTGGGGATCAGTGACCACCAGAAGTCTCGGCTCCCGGAAGGCAGCCTGGATCTGGTTGGTGAAGGTTCCAGGAGTGAAGTGACCGGCTAAAGAAGTCGCTCCAGTGACATCAGCAAACTTCAGCACAGCTCGCTGGCCAGCATTCCTGGGTGATATGACACTGACATCAGCAGGGTTTTCAATGGCAACAATGGCACGAGCTGCCAGAGAAGCTTCTCCCAGGTTCTGTTCAGATTTATGATGTAGATGCCGTCACTCTTTCTTTTGTAGATGTACTGTTCCATTTGGAAGTCGAGGTTGGTGCCACACAAGTGGGTTCCCTCTGCAAGGAACTTGAGGACATCCTCCTCCTTCATCTGCAGGACATCGAGGGCTCTGGACATTGTGAAAGCCTCCCTTTAAGTTACATGGGAACCGAGAACAACGCTGTATGGATCCCTCTCTGGGTAGCGCGGAAAGCTTGCCCATTTTTAAATTGGATAGTTTGTCTTCTTTTTGTTCAGTTGTATGTATGAGTTCCTTATATGTTTTGGATATTAACTCTTTATCAGTAGTGTCATTGGCAAATATGTTCTCCCATACATTAGGCTCCCTTTTCATTTTGTTGATGGTTTCTTTTGCTGTGCGGAAGCTTTTTATTTTGATGTAGTCCCATTTGTTTATTTTCTCCTTTGTTTCTCTTGCCTTGGGAGATATAGTCCCAAACATATTGCTATGAGAGATGTCTGAGATATTGCTGCCTATGTTTTCTTCTAGTATTTTTATGGTTTCACATCTTACATTTAAGTCTTTCATCCATTTTGAGTTTATTTTTGTGTCTGGTGTAAGTTGGTAGTCTAGTTTCATTTCTTTGCATTCACCTGTCCAATTTTCCCAACACCATTTATTGAAGAGACTGTCTTTACTCCATTGTATGTTCTTTCCTCCTTTGTCAAATATTAATTGAGTGTAATGGAATGAGTCAATTTTTGGGTTCTCTGTTCTGTTTTAATGACCTATATGTTTGTTCTTATGCCAATAACAGGCTGTTTTGATTACAGTGGCTTTGTAGTATAACTTTATATCTGATATTGTGATTCCATCCAACTATGTTCTGTCTCAAGATTGCCGTGGCTATGCAGGGTCTTTTTTGGTTCCATACAAATTTTCAGTGTTTGTTCCAGATCAGTGAAATATGCTGTTGGTATTTTAATAAGAATTGCATTGAATTTATAGATTGTTTTGGGTAGTATGAACATTTTAATGATGTTAATTCTTCCAACCCGTGAACACAATATATATTTACATTTGTTTATATTTTCCTCTATTTATTTATTCAGTATCCTGTAGTTTTCCAAGTACAGAACTTTTACATCTTTTGCTAAGTTATTCCTAGGTACCTTATTTTTTTATTTACAATGTTGAATTGGATTGTTATTTTAGTTTCTCTTTCTGAGAGTACATTACTGGTGTATAAAAATACCATCAATTTCTGGGTATAAATTTTGGGTGCTACCTTGCTGAATTCATTTATTAAATCTGATAGTCTTTTGGTGGAGTCTTTAGGACTTTTATATGTATAATATCATGTCATCTGCAAATAATGACAGTTTTACTTCCTCCTTTCCAATTTTGATGCCTTTTATGTTTTCTTTTTCTTCTGATTGCTCTGGCTAGGACTTCCAGTATTATGTTTAATAAGAGTGGTGAAAGTGGACATCCTTATCTTGTTCCTGTTCATAGGGGAAATAGTTTTTGCACATTGAGTATGATGTTGGCTGTAGGTTTGTCATATATAGCCTTTATCATGTTGTGGTATGATCCTCTATTCCCAGTTTACTGTGAGTTTTTATCATAAATAAGTTTGGGATTTTATTGAATGCTTTTACTGCACCTATTGATATGATCATGTGATTTTTGTCTTTCAATTAGTTTATGTGATGTATCACATTTTTTGATTTGCGAATATTGTACCAGCCTTACATCCATGGAATAAATCCCACTTGGTCATGGTGTATTACTTTTTTAATATATTCCTGAATCTGATTTGCTAATATTTTGTTGAGGATTTTAGCATCTATATTTATCAGGGATATTGGGGTGCAATTCCCTTTCTTTTTAGTGTCTTTATCTGGTTTTGGAATTAAGCTAATGCTGGTCTCATAAAAAGAGTTTGGAAGTATTCCATCCTCTTGGATTTTTTGAAATAATTTGAGGACGGTAGGTGTTATTTCTTTTCTGATTGTTGGTAAAAATGCCCTGTGAAGCCATCTGGGTCAGGGCTTTTGTGTGCTGGGAGCCCTTTGATCAACTTTGTCAGCAGTTATCAGACCATTCAAGTTTTCTGACTCTTCCTGATTGAGTTTTGGAAGGTTGTATTTTTTTAGGAATTTGTCCATTTTATTCAGGTTTTCCAACTTGGTGATGTATGGTTATTCATAGTATTTTCTTATAATCCTTTGTATTTCTGTTGGGTCAGATGTTATTTTACCTATTTCAATCAGGATTTTGTTTATTTGGGTCCTCTCTCTGTTTCTTGATGAGTCTGGCTAAAGGTTCATCAGTCTTGTTTATCTTTTCAAAGAACCAGCTCTTGGTTTCATTGATCTTTTGTATTATTTTTTTTTAGTTTCCATGTCATTTATTTCTGCTCCGATCTTTATTATTTCCATTCTTCTACTTTGGGCTTTTCTTATTGTTCTCTAAGTTTTTAAGTTGTAGGGTTAGATGGTTTATTAGAAGTTTTGCTTGTTTTTTGAGATAGGCTTGTAGTGCTATAACCTTTTCTCTCAGTACTACTTTCATTATGTCCCATAAATTTAGAATTGTTGTGTGTTCATTTTCCTTTGTTTCCATAAAGTTTTTGATTTATTTCTTGATCTCTTTGGTAATCCATTCATTGTTTAATAGCATGAAATTTAGCCTCCATGTGCTTGAATGTTTTTTTAAAAAATATATCTTTACTGATTTCAGAGAGAGGAAAGGAGAGGAAGAGAGATGGAAACATCAATGATGAATCATTGATGGGCTGCCTCCTGCATGCCCTTGACTGGAGGTCGAGCCCAAAACCTGGGCATGTGACCTGATTGGAAATTGAACCCCGATCACCTGGATCCTAGGTTGATGATCAACCGCTGAGCCATGCCCAGCTGGGCAATGTTTGAATGTTTTTTAATGTTTTTATTGTAGCTGATTTTTAATTTCATGCCATTGTGGTCTGAGAAGATGCCTGATAGGATTTCAATCTTCTTGAACTTGTAGATACTTGATTTTTATCCTAACATGTGGTCTATCTTTGGAAAGTCCAGTGTGCACTTGAGAAGAATGTATATTCTGCAGCTTTGGGTTGGAATGTTCTGTAAATGTCGATTAAATCCATCTGAACTAGTGTGTCAGTTAGGGTCACTGTTTTCTTATAAATTTGTGGTCTGGAAGACCTATCCAGTGAAGTCAATGGAGTGTTAAATTCCTCTACTATGACTGTATTGTTGTAAATCTCTCTGTTAAAGTCCTCTGGAGGACTTTATTTTTTTATTTATTTTAAAAATAAATTTAGGTGATCCTATATTGGTTACATATATGTTTATCAGATAACATCCTCTTGTTGGATTGATTCCTTTAGTATTATGAAATGACCTTTCTTGTCTCTTGTTATGGTCTTCATTTTGAAGTCTATTTTGTCTGATATGAGTACAGCTACTGCATTTTTTTTTCATTTCCAATTGCATGGAAAAATTTTTTCCATCCCTTCACCTTCATCCTGTGTGAGTCTTTTGTTTGAGATGGGTCTCTTGTGGACAACATATATTTGGGTCATGTTTTCTTATCCATTCATCCACCCTATATCTTTTTATAGGGGCAATTAATCCATTTACATTTAAGGTTATTATTGATAGATACTTATCTATTGCCATTTTAATTCTTTATACCTATGTTTCTCTATTTTTACTTCTAATTATAGCAGTTCTTTTAACATTTTCTGTAATGCTGGTTTGGTGGCGATAAACTCCTTTAGCCTGTTTTTGTCTGGGAAGCTCTTTATTTCATTCTCTATCTTATATGATAATCTTCTTGGATAGATTAGCCTTGGCTTCAGATCCTTGTTTCACATTACCTTGAATATTTTATCCCATTCCCTTCTGACCTGTAGAGTTTCTGATGAGAAGTAAGTTGAAATCCTTATGGAGGCTCCTTTGTAGGTAACAAATTGCTTTTCTCTAGCTTCCTTTAAGATTTTTCCTTTCTCTTGAATTTTTGGCATTTTAATTATGATGTTTCTGGGTGTAGGTCACTTTGGATTCTTCTTGCTTGGGACTTTGTGCCTTCTGAACTTGTATGACTTCTTCCTTGATCAGGTTAAGGAATTTTTCTGCCATTATTTCTTCAAACAAATTCTCTATCCCTTTCTTATTCTCTTCCTCTTCGGGCACTCATATGATGGAAATATTGTTACATTTCATGTTGTCTCACAGTTCCCTTAGACTGACCTCCTATTTTTTTTTTAAATTGTTTTTTCTTATTGGATCTCTGATTGAGTATTTTTTTTTACCCTGTCTTCTAATTCACTGATCCAATCCTCAGTTTCCTCTTAATCTGCTGTTTATTCCTTCCAATGCATTCTTTATTTCTGCTATGTCATTCTTAAATTTCTTCATAGTTTTCATAACTTTTTCTATGCTGTTGAGCACCCTTACAATCAGTATTCTGAACTCTATAACTGATAGTTTGCTTATCTCCATTTCATTTATCTTTTTTTTGTAGAGACTTCTCTTGTTCTTTCATTTTAGGCTTGTTGTTTTGGTCTCCCCATTTTGGCTGCCTATTTGGGTTTCTATGTATTCAGTAGGTCTGCTATGACTCCCTCTTTTTGGAGGGCCTCTGGTGCAGGCCAGTGTCAGAAGCAGTTTGTGACTGGCCCTGAGTTACCTGTTTGGAGCTATCAACAACCCTCGGCCAGAGGCTTTCCCTGGTGGGGCTGGGGGCATTTGGACAGGGCCGAGGTGGACACCAAAGTTTGCTTTTCAAGTCTTGTGCCCTGAAGCAGATCAGGCAAAGACTCATAGCCCTATGAAGGCTGCCTCTGCCTGCAGGCTGATTAAGCTGATTCTCTTAATGGGTCTCAGGCTCTAGAAACTCCAGAGCTATGGGGTGGCTGGTGGTTATCAGTCTCTCTTTTTAATTTTTATTATTTTATGTTACTTTATCTTTATTGTTGAGACCATTACAGATGTCCCCCTTTAACCCCACTGATATCCTCCACCCCACATCCATCCCACCCCAAGCCCTCCCCACACCAATGTCCACATCCATGGGCCATGCCCATAAACATACAAGTTTCCTGATTAATCTCTCCCCAGCCACACCCTCTTCTTTGCCTTCCCTCTGAGATCCCTCAGCTTGTTCCAAGCTTCTATGTCTCTGGATCCACTTTGTTCATCAGTTTATTTTGTTTATTATATTCCACACATAAGTGAGATCATTTTCCCTCTCTGACTGGCTCATTTCACTTAGCATAACACCCTCTAGTTCCCTCCATGCTGTGCTAAAGGGCAAAAGGTCCTTCCTCTTCACAGCTGCATAGTAACCCATGGTGTAAATATACCACAGCTTTTTTATACACTCATCAACTGCTGGGCACTTGGGCTGTTTCCAAATCTTAGCTATTGTGAGTTGCACTGCTATGAACATAGGGGCGCATAAGTTCTTTGCAATTGGTGTTTGCGGTTCCTTAGGACATATTCCTAGAAGTGGGATCACTGGGTCAAATGGCAGGTCAATTTTTAGTCTTTTGAGGACATTCTATACTGCTTTCCATAGTGGCTGCACCAGTCTGCATTCCCACCAGCAGTGTACTAGGGTGCCCTTTTCTCCACACCCTTGCTAGCACTTCGTTGACCTGCTGATGGTACCCATTCTGACAGGTGTGAAGTGATACCTCATTGTGGCTTTAATTTGCATCTCTCTGATGATTAGTGATGTTGCACAATTTCTCATGTATCTCTGGGCCAGCTGTATGTTCCTTTTGGAGAAGTGTCTATTCAGGTTCTTTGCCCATTTCTTAATTGGGTTGTTTGTCTTCTTCTTGCTGAGTAGTATGAGTTCTTTGTACACTTTGGAAATTAGTTCCTTATTAAATACATCATTGACAAATATGTTTTCCCAGACCATAGGGTTTCTTTGTATTTTGAGGCTGTTTTCTTTTGCTGTGAAAAGCTTTTTAGTTTGGTGTAGTCCCAATTGTTTAGTTTTTCTTATGTTTCTCTTGCCCTTGGAGATGTATCAGTGAAAATTCCACTACGCGGGATGTCTGTGAATTTACTGCCTGTATTTTCTTCCAGGATTTTTATGGTTTTTTGACTTACACTCAAGTCTTTTATCCATTTTGAGTTTATTTTTGTGTATGGTGAAAGCTGGTGGTCTAGTCTCATTTTTTGGCAAGTATCTGTCCAATTTTTACAGCATCACTTATTCAAGTGACTGCCTTTACTTCATTGGATGCACTTTCCTTCTTTGTCAAATATTAATTGACCATAATGGTGTGGGTCTATTTCTGGGGTCTCTGTTCTGTTCCATTGATCTATATGCCTATTGTACCAATACCATGCTATTTTGATTACAATGGCTACGTAGTACAGTTTGAAATCTTGTAATGTGATCCCTCCCGCTCTGTTCTTTTTTCTCAAGATAGTTGCAGCTATTTGGAGTCTTTTTTGGTTCCATATAAATTTTTGAAATGTTTGTTCTAGATCTGTGAAATATGCTGTTGGTATTTTAATAGGAAATGCATTGAATTTATAAATTGCTTTGGGTAGTATGGACATTTTAAGGATATTAATTCTCCCAATCCATGGGCATGGTATATTCTTCCACTTGTTTAAATCTTCCTCTATTTCTTTTTCAGTGTCACATAGTTTTCTGAGTACAGGTCTTTTACATCCTTGGTTAAGTTTATTCCTAGGGATCTTATTTTTTTAGTTGCAATGGTAAATGGTATTTTTTTTTTTAGTTTCTCTCTCTGAAAGTTCATTGTTGTTGTGTAAGAATGCCATTGATTTCTGGATGTTGATTTTGTATTCAGCTACCTTGCCAAATTCATTTATCAAATCTAGTAATACTTTGTTGGAGTCTTTAGGGTTTTCTATGTAAAATATCATGTCAGCTGCAAATAATGACAGTTTTACTTCCTCCTTTCCAATTTGGATTTCTTTTACGTTTTCTTCCTCTCTGGTGGCTGTGGCAAGGACTTACATTACTATGTTGAATAAGAGTGGTGAAAATGGACATCTCTCTCCTGTTCCTGTTTTTAAGGGAAATGGTTTTAGTTTTTGCCCATTGAGTATGATGTTGGCTGTAGGTCTGTGATACATGGCCTTTACTATGTTGAAGTATGATCCCTCTATTCCCACTTTGCTGAGAGTTTTTATTAGAAATGGGTGCTGGATTTTGTCGAATGCTTTTTCTGCATCTATTGATATGATCATATGATTTTTGTGCTTCATTTTGTTTATGTGATGTATCACATTTATTGATTTGCTGATGTTATACCTTCCTTGCATCCCCAGGATAAATCCCACTTGGTTGTGGTATATGACCTATTTAATGTATTGTTGGATCTGGTTTGTTAGTATTTTGTTAAGGATTTTAGGATCAATATTCATCAGGGATATTGGCCTGTTATTTCCTTTCTTTGTAGTATCTTTACCTGGTTTTGGGTTTAGGATGATGCTGGCCTCATAAAAAGAGTTTGGAAGTTTTCCCTCCCCTTGAATTTTCTGGAATAGTTTGAATAGAATAGGTGTTAATTCTTCTTTAAATGTTTTGTAAAACTCTCCTTTAATCCATCTGGTCCAGGACTTTTGTTTTCTGGGAGTTTTTTGATTACTTCTTCAGTTTCATTAGTTGTTATCAACCTATTCAGGTTTTCTGCCTCTTCTTGATTCAGCTTTGGAAGGTTGTATGCTTCTAGGAATTTATCCATTTCCCCCATGTTGTCCAATTTGTTGGCATATAGTTGCTCACAGTATTTTCTTACAATCTTTTGTATTTCTGTTGGGTCAGTTGTTATATTGCCTCTTTCATTTCTGATTTTATTTATTTGGGTCCTCTCTCTTTGTTTCTTAGTGAGTCTGGGTAAAGATGCATCAATCTTATTTATCTTTTCAAAAAACCAGATCTTGGTTTCATTAATTTTTTGTATTGATTTTTAGTCTCTATGTCATTAATTTCTGCTCTGATTTTTATTGTTTCTTTCCTTCTACTTCCTTGGGGCTTTTCTTGGTGTTCTTGCTCTAGTTCTTTTAGTTGTTGTGTTAGATGGTTCATTAAAACTTTTTCTTGTTTCTTGAGATAAGCCTGTAATGCTCTGAATTTTCCTCTCAGGGTTGCTTTTGCCTTGTCCCATCGATTTTAAGTTTTTTTAAAAATTTTCATTTCTTTCCATGAAGTGTTTGATTTCTTCCTTGATCTCATTGGTAACCCATTTATTGTTTAATAACACACTATTTAGCCTCGTTGTGTTTGAATATTTCGGTGTTTTTTTGTATAATGGTTGATTTCTAGTATCATGGCATTGTGATCTGAGCAGAAGCTGATATGATTTCAGTCTTCTTTTATTTGTAGAGGCTTGCCTTGTGCCTATTTTTGAGAATGTTCCATGTGCACTTGAGAAGAATGTATATTCTGTTTCTTTGGAATGAAATGTTCTGTAATATCAATTAAATCCATTTAAGGTCTGTGTTTCCCTGTTGAATTTTTTTCTTTATGATCTGTCCTGTGCTGACAGTGGGGTGTTAAAGTCTCTCACTATCATTGTGTTACTGTCAATCCCCCACTTAAAGTCCCCCAAGAAATTTTTTATATATTTAGTTGTTCCTATATTGGGTGCATAAATCTTTATAAGGGTTATTTCCTCCTGTTGGATTGATCCCTTCACTATTTTGTAGTGGCCATCTTTGTCTTTTGTTATGGTATTTATTTTGAATTCTATTTTGTCGGAAATAAGAATTGCTACTCCAACTTTCTTTTCCTTTTGATTTGCATGGAATATTTTATTCCATCCCTTCACTTTCAGTCTTTGTGAATCTTTTGCTCTCAGGTGGGTCCCTTATGGACATCATATATTTGGGTCCTATTTTCTTTTCCATTCAGCTACTCTATGTCTTTTGATTGAACCATTTATTCCATTTACTTTTAAGGTTAATATTGATATAAACTTATTTAATGACATTTTTCCCCCTTATGCTGATGTACCTTTCTCTCACTATTCCTTCTTTTTTTTTTAGAGCAGTCTTTTTAGCATTTCTTGCAATGCTGAATTGGTGGTACTGAACTCCTTTAGCTTTTTTTTTTTTTTTTTTTGGTCTGGTAAGCTCTTTTTTTCACCTTCAATTTTAAATGATAGCATTACTGGATAAAGCAATCTTGGTTGTATGTTCTTGTTTTCATTACTTTGAGAACTTCATGCCACTCCGTTCTGGCCTTAAGAGTTTCTGTTGTGAAATCAGCTGATAGCCTTATGGGTTTTTTTTGTAGGTCACTGCTTGTCTCTCTCTTGCAGCCCTTAATATTTTCTTTGTCCTTGATATTTGCCATTTTAATTATGATGTGTCTTAGAGTGGGCCTCTTTGGTCTTTCTTGTTTGGAACCCTCTCTGCTTCCTGAACTTGTGTGGCTTTCTCCTTAGGCAGCCTAGGGAAGTTTTCTATCATTATTTCCTCCACCAAATTCTCTCTCCCATGCTTTCTTTCCTCCTCCTCTGAAACTTCTATAATGCAAAGATTGTTTTGCTTCATGTCCCAAAGCTTTCTTAGACTGTCCTCATACTTTTTTAAGTCTTTTTTCTTTTATTGCTCTGATTGAATGATTTTTTTCTACCTTTTCTTCTAAGTCACTTATTCTATCCTCTGCTTCATTGAGCCTGCTTTTAATTCCTTCCAGTGCATTCTTAATATCACATACAGCATTCTTTATTTCTGTCTGATTTTTGTTCATTTTGTGTATCCCTATTTTTATGTTTTCCCTAAATTCTTTGATCTTTTCCTCTATTGCCTTGTTTTTCTCTTTAAGTTCCTTGAACATCTTCAACATCAATACTTTGAAATATGTTTCTGATAGCTTGCTTAACTCCATCTTATTAAAGACTTTTTCTGGCGATGTTTCCTTTCCCTTAATTTGGGGGTTGTTTCTTTGTCTCCCCATTTTGGTAGGTCTTAGTGTTTGTATCTATATATTCAGTGTATTTGCTGTCTCCCAGTCTTGTGGTGTGGGATTTTCTCTTGTGGGTCCAGTGGAGCCGAAAGGTGTGTTTTCCTTATACTTTTGAGCTCTTTGCTCTAGGCATGTCCCTTTTGTGGGTGTCCCTTTTGTGTGTTTTTTTTATGTTCTCATGTTGTGATTGTGTCTAGATTGTTATTGATTAGTTCTTGGGAATACTCTCCTCTCAGGTTGGCTAACTGTTTCTCAGCCCCAATCTTGTCATTTAAGTTGTTCTACAGGTGCTGACAAGGCAGCACAATACATAGCTAAACTTCCAGGGAACAAGGGGTATTTACAAAATACCGTTACAGTCACAATGAAAACAACCCAAGTGAAAATAGAACTGGAAGAGTGAAGGGAGAACACATGCACAGACACCAAAAAAAAAAAAAAAAAAAAAAGCTTAAAAAAAGAAAGAGAGAAAGAAAAGTAATGTTTAGAGAGAGATATATATTTTTGTTAATAGTGATGAAAATTTGGAAAATAATAATAAACTAAAATGTAAAAGTTAGAGAAGCTACTGAGAGATAACAGAGGCAGAGAAAATATTTTGAAAGAAGGGTCAGTAAAAAATTAAAGAAGAAATAGGAATAGGATAATAGTTGAAAATGAGAAAATAAAAAAATACAATAAAGAGAATAAGAGAAACACAAAATCAAACAAAATGCTGTAAGATAGAGTGGAGGAAAACAAATGAATGAAAGAAAAGAAGAAAAAGAAGAAAGAAAAAAAAGTTATGCTAATGGATCTAGAGAAGAGAGAGAGAGATAAAGCCTGGGCAGGGAGGGGGTCTGGGAGATTTGGTGGAAAGTACAGAGGAAAGCAGAAAACTTGATTATAATGACAAAGTCCCACTCATTAAGCAGGGATATCAAGAAAGTCTTGATAGTAGACACAAGGAAAAAACAAAACAAAGCAAATAAACAAAACAGAGAAAGAAAACTAAAAACAAGCTAAGCAAAATGAAATTGTTTCATAAAAATGGGAAAAAAATTTAGTTAAAAAATGTTTTTAAAAAAATTTTTAAAAAGTATTAAAAATTTAAAAAAGAAGAAAAAAACAAATTTATTCCCCCCCTTTCTTTTCTTCTTAAGGGAAAAAGAGAAAAAACAAACAAACAAAAAACAAAAAAAAAGCCACCAAAAGCAAAAACAAAACAAAACAAAACAACAAAAGAAGAATAAAAGACAGTCAATTAGGTGAGTTTCTTCTGGGCTTATTGTGTTGTGTGTGGGTCATTGTTTTGTATGTTTATTTCTCTTCTCCTGGGAGGGACTTATGTATTAGCCAGTGTGAGGCGTTGTGTAGGCTTGGGTCTGGTGTTCTTAGGTAGATGGTTGATCTGAGGCTCTCTGTGGACCACCTCCTCTTGTCAGCTCTTTTGCAACTTTGTAGTTGCCTGGTCTTACTCCAGAGTCTTCTGTAGAGTCTTTAGGATGCAGGATGGCTAGTGTAGCTCAGAGTATCATTCCCCTTAGAGGCTTTGCTTTCAGGCACTCACTATGTGGGAGTTAGTCTCTGCTGCACAGCCAGCTCTCAGTCTCTACCATGTCCTCTGATTCTAGTTCTCCATGCACTGATCTGCTACAGTTTCAGATTGATTTCAGTCTTTTGCTTTATCAGCAGCCTGGGCTCAGTGGGTTCAATTAAAAAAACATTCCAGTGAGTCATTTGCCTGCCCAGCCCCCAGCAGGGTTTTTCAGCTTTTCTTCCAGTTCCCAAACAACAGTCCCTGAGAGTCCTATTCTTGTAATGTTCTCCTGTGAGTTGTTCTCCCTTCCCCCTCAGGACTGTGCCCTGTGAGGATATCTGGGGCCTCAGTGAGCTGGACCAGCCCCTTTCCTGTTGGGGGATTGTGCTTCCAGGATACAGGAAAAGCAGGCAGGCTCCGTCACTCTTTTCCAAGCTCTGGTTGGCTGGTCACACCAGGCCCACCCCTCAGACAGTCTACTACGCAGACACCAGTCCCAGCTTCTGCAGGTCTGTCTTCTAGTTCACGCCAGGAAGGTGGGAGCTGGTACAGCAATCAGAACTCAAAAATGCACAAAGCATCACACAGGCAGAGAGTTTGCCCTTCAAGGTCCCGCTGCCTGGGTGCCAAGTGCTTAATGCGAGGGGACCCAAAGTCAGCTCCACACAGCTTCCCACACCGCTGATCTCAGCAAAGCTGCGGCGGCTCCATGCGCCACCTTATTGCCTTCAGTGCTGGTCACAGGTCCCAGACTTTAGGCACTGGGAGTTAAGGCAGGAGGGCTCTCCTCCCCTTCCCCACACCACGCAAGTTCAGTGCTTTCTGGGGCTCAACACAATGCCTTACAGGGAGGCAGAGGGTCCCCATGTGCAGCTGCTCATTCCCGACTTCTGGTCTATTATGACTCGGGTGCCACACACTTTGGGACAGCTTTTCCTAATGTCTGCACCCTGAGCATTAGATGCTGGTTGCATCTCCCACTAGAAGCTTTGTTTTCTAGGAAGGCGCTGTCCCTCCACACAGACTCACTACTCCCCTGGGTCCCTCTGCTCTCTGTGCGGGGCGCTCCTTCCCCTCTCCTGCACTCTGGGTGTGAGATCCCCACTTTCGGATACCAGTCCGCACTCTCGAGGGAAGGGAGCTTTGCAGACTCCAAGCCTCAGGGTTTGGAGCCCAGCACAGGCTTCAGGGGGTACTCCTCCTTTCTATGACCCCTTCTCTTACTGGACTCTACGATGTGTGCACTTCAGAAGAATGTATATTCTGCAGCTTTGGGGTAGAATGTTCTGTAAATGTAGATTAAATCCACCTGATCTAGTGTGTCATTAAGGTCACTATTTCCTTGTTTATTTTTTGTCTGGAAGACCTATCCAGTGAAGTCAATGGTGTGTTAAAGTCCCTGAGTATAAGTGTATTGATGTCGATCTCTCCCTTAAAGTCCTCTAGACATTTTTTATAAATTTAGGTGCTTCTATATTGTGTGCATATATGTTTATCAGGGTTATATCCTCTTGCTGAGTTGATCCCTTTAGTATTATGTAATGACCTTTCTTGTCTCTCATTCTGAAGCCTATTTTGTATGATATGAGTATTGCTACCCCAGCTTTTTTTTTTTTTTTTATTTCCATTTGCATGGAAATTTTTTTTCCATCTCTTCACTCTCATCCTATATGAGTCTTTTGTTCTGAGGTGAGTCTCCTGTAGACAGCATATGTTGGATCACATTTTCTTATCCATTCATCCACCCTATATCTTTTTATTGGGGCATTTAATCCATTTACATTTAAGGTTATTATTGAAAGTACTTATCTACTGACATTTTGTTTCTTTATAGCTGTTTCTCATTCTCTTTATTTCTATGTCTAATTATAACAGTCCCTTTAACATTTCCTGTAATGCTGGTTCTGTAGTGATAAAGTCTGTTAACCTTTTTTGTCTCAGAAGCTCTTTATTTCACCATCCAACTTGATTGATAATCTTGCTGAATTGAGTAGTCTTGGTCTCAGATCCTTCTTTTGTATTACCTTGAATACTTCATGCCATTCCTTTCTGGCATGTAGAGTTTCTGATGAGAAGTCAGATGACAGCCTTATGGGAACTCCTTTATAGGTAACAGATTGCTTTTCTCTAGCTTCCTTTGAGATTCTCTTTGTCTTGGATTTTTGACATTTTAATTATGATGTGTCTGGGTGTTGGCCTCTTTGGATTCTTCTTGCTTGGGACTCTCTATGCCTCCAGAACCTGTGTGCCTTTCTCCTTCACCAGATTAGTGAAGTTTTCTGCCATTATTCCATCAAACAAGTTCTGTAACCCCCTCCTAACTTTCAATCTCCTTTGGCACTTTTATAATATGAATATTGTCATGTTTTATGCTGTCCCACAACTCCCTTAGACTGTCCTCTTGTTTTTTAATTGTTTTTTGTTTTTGGGTCTCTGATTGAGTAATTATTTCTACCCTGTCTTCTAATTCACTGATCCCATCCTCAGCTTCTTCAAATCTGCTGTTTATTTCTTCTAATGTATTCTTTATTTCTGCTATGTCATTTTCATTTCTGACTGGTCATTTTTCATAGTTTCCAAATCTTTTTTCATGCTGTTGAGCATCCTTACAATCAGTATTCTGAACCCTATATCTAAGTGGTTGCTTATCTCTGTTTCATTTGGCTCTTTTAATGGAGACTTCTCATGTAATTTCATTTGGGATTTGTTTTTTGTTTCCCCATTTGGCTAAATGTTAGGTAGATCTGCTAAGATTCTCAGTCTTTTTGGAGGGTCTCTAGTACAGGCCAATGTCAGATGCCATTTGTGACTGGGCCTGAGTACCCTGTTTGGGGCTCTCAGCAACCCCAGGCTTATTGGTACAACAACAGGCATATAGATCAATGGAACAGAACAGAGATCCCAGAAATAGACCCACACCATTATGGCCAGTTAATATTTGACAAAGGAAGCAAGAGTATCTAATGGAGTAAAGACAGTCTCTTCAATAAGTGGTGCTGCGAAAATTGGACAGATACATGCAAAAAAATGAAACTAGACCATCAACTTTCACCATACACAAAAATAAACTCAAAATGGATAAAAGACTTAAATGTAAGTCAAAAAACCATAAAAATCCTGGAAGAAAACATAGGCAGTAAAGTCACAGACATCTCATGTAGTGGAATTTTCACTGATACATCTCCTAGGTCAAGAGAAACAAAAGAGAAAATAAACATATGGAACTACATCAAACTAAAAAGCTTCTGCACAGCAAAAGAAAACTGCCTCAAAATACAAAGGAACCCCATGGTCCGGGAAAACATATTTGTCAATGATGTATCTGATAAGGGGCTAATTTCCAAAGTGCAAAAAGAACTCATATTACTCAGCAAGAGGAAGACAACCCAATTAAGAAATGGGAAAAGAACCTGAATAGACACTTCTCCAAGGAGGACATACAGATGGCCAAGAGACATATAAGAAAATGCTCAACATCACTAATCATCAGAGAGATGCAAATTAAAAGCACAATGAGGTGTCTCGTCACACCTGTCAGAATGGCTACCATCAACAAATCAACAAACGACTCTTGTTGACACGGATGTGGAGAAAGGGGAACCCTAGTATACACTGTTGGTGGGAATGCAGACTGGTGCAACCACTATGGAAAGAGTATGGAGTTTCCTCAAAAAATTAAAAATGGAACTGCCTTTTGACCCAGTGATTCCACTCCTAGGAATGTATCCTACCAATACTGAAACATTAATCTGAAGGAATATATGTACCCCGATGTTCATAGCAGCACAGTTTATAATAGGTAAGATCTGGAATCAGTTCAAGTGCCCAGCAGTAGATGAGTGGATAAAAAAGGTGTGAGACATTTAAACGATGGAATACTACATAGCTGCAAAGAAGAAGAATCTCTTACCCTTTGGGACAGTATGGATGGACCTGGAGAAAATTATGCTAAGTGAAATAAGGCAGGCAGAGAAAGACAAACATCACATGATCTTGCTTATACATGAAATCTGAAGAACTTAATAAACTGATGAACAGAATAGATTCAATGACATGGAAGCATAGATGAGAGTGAGGAATGTCAGAGGGGTGCAGGAGGGTGGGTGGGTGGAGGGGGAGAGAGTAACCAAGGAATTTATATGCATATATGTACAACTCAAAGACACGGACGGTTGTGGGGTGAGGGGCTGGGGTTGGGTGGGATGGGGTGGAACGGGTCATTGGGGAGTAAAAGAGACATCTGTTATATTTTAAACAAAAATAAAATTAACAAACAAAACAACAACCCCAGGCTTGAGGTCTCCACTGCTGGGGCTGGATGCATTTGGACAGGACTGAAATGTACACCAAAGTCTGCTTTTCTAAGGCCCTGATCCCAAAACAGACCAGGCAAAAACTCAAAGCACCCTGAGGTCTGCCTCAGTCTGCAGGCTTGTTAATCTGATTATCTTAAGGAGCCTCAGGCTGTAGAAGCTCCTGTGGGCAGGGAGAGAGGCTCTCAAGCAGGGTGGGGCAATTGCTTCCCCCTTCAGGCAAAAGCCAAAAGTTGGCTTCCCAAGAAAGATGTCCTCCACAGTCTGGGGGAATGACTGTCCCCACACAGCTCCAGTCCACTCCACTGCCCTCTGCCAGGTCCCAAGGTGAGTGGCTGCACAAGAAATGTTGTGTGATGACTCTTTAAGAGGGTGCCTACAGTTCCAGCTGCCTCTCCCTGGCAGACAGAAACCTTTTCACAGCCAGATGTTATGTGGGCACCTTTCTCAGTTCTGGTGCTCTTGGCTGGGAAGGTCAGCCTGGGGTTTATGTCCCAGAGTCCTCAGTGGGAAGCCCCCTCAGCTGAGATATCCCTCTGGACCTTCAGCTCCTGCGTGTGGGAGCCTAGCCAGCCCTTTCGTGCCTCTGCCCTTCCTACCAATCTTTATGACGTCTCCACTTTTCCTCCTTGGTTATGAGGGTGCTATCCAGCTCGTCTTCAGTTGCAGTTGATTATTCAGCATGGTTTTTCTATATTTTAGTTTAGTTCCAGTTTGATCCCAGGAAAGTGTCAGTGCGGCTTCCACTCAGTCCACTGCCATCTTTAATCTCTGATAGGTACTTATTTATTGACATTTTAATTATTTATGCCTTTGTTCCTCTCTACTTTTTCTTCTTACAACAGTCCATTTTACATTTTTTGAAGTGGTGGTTTGGTGATAATAAACTCCTTTAGTCTTTTTTTTTTTTGTCTGGGAAGCTCCTTTTTTCACCTTCAATATTGAATGATAGCCTTCCTGCATAGAGTAGTCTTTATCATGTGTCTTGCTGTGGTTTTCTTGCATTCATTTTGATTCTGTCAACATTTCTTCACATAGGTTCTCTATCCCTTATTCATTTTTTTCTCCCTCTGGCATTTCTATGATATGGCTGTTGCTCTGTTTCATTTTGTCCCACAGTTCCCTTATACGGTCCTCGTGCTTTTTAGGTAATTTTTCTTTTTGCTGCTCTAATTGGGGGACTTTCCTACCTTGTCTTCTAATTCATTGATTTGGCCCTCAGCTTCTTCTAATCTACTGTTGGTTCCATCCAGGGTATTCTTGATCTCAGCTATGTATCTCTTCATTTCCAATTGATTCTTATTCATTTTTTTGGTACCTTTTTTTATGCTGATGTAGTTCCTACTATGTTCTTTGTAGTTATTATTAAGTTGCTTTTACTTCTCACTAAGTTGTTCGAGTATCCTTAAAACCATTATTTGAACTCAATATCTGATAAATTGCTTGCCTCCATTTCATTTAACTCTTTTCTGGAGATTCCTCCTGTTCTTTCATTTGGGGTCTGATTCTTTGTTTACCCATTTTTACTGTATCTTTGTATGGGATAAGACTACTATGCCTCCCAGTCTTGGTGATGTGGCCTTTTTGCGGGACCCAGTGTTTTGGTATCCTTGATTTTCTGAGATGGGTGCTCTAGGAATGACCCCTGTGTGGTTTATGTTTGCTCTCCTGTTGAATCTTGGTCTTGATTGTTGTTGTCCCATATGTGGGTGGGCTCAGCCCTCAGGTTTGTTGACTGTGAGTCTCAACCCACTCATGTCCTGCCAACTGTTATATAGGTGTTGACAGAACAAAACAAGACAAAACTGGACAAAACTGAAAACAATATGAAAAAAGCAAAACAACAACAATAATAAAATCAACAACCACAACAAAAAGACTAAAAGACAAACAAACAAACAAAACACACACACACAGAGAATACTAGAAGAGACGAGACCAAAGGAATTAGAGGCAAAAATGAAAAAAAATGAAAAAGAATATGAAAACAAAGAAGAAACCAGAAATAGGATAAGTATAAAAAATAAAAGAAAAAAATAGGTGGAATGAAAATAATTTCAAGAAGTATTAATGCTGAATAAGATAAAATATAGAATTAGGAAAAGAAAAATGGTAAAAGAAAAGAGAAAATAAAAAAATTAAATTAAAATAAAAATTAAAAAAGTAAAGAAGTTGAGGGGAAAAAATAGAATAAAATGGAAGATAGCCATAAGAGTATATAAAATAAAGAGAAGAAAGAGAAAGAAAAAAACAAACCAAAGAAAAACAAACAAAAAACCCTTTGGATTTGCTATTTGTGGAACTTACTGGATTTTGCTTTGATGTTGATGGATTTGGCCTCCTGGGAAGTTCTCTGGTTCTCTGCCTGGCTTTGGACAGCATGTCTGAAGTTCTGTCTGGCGGATCCCCAAGTGGTATGGTGGGTGGGGGCTCCCTGGCCCAGAGTCTGGATCTGCTTTGGGGCTCACCCCTTGAATGCCCTTTTTCTGAGCTGCTCTTGCTCCTGTCATGGAACTGGGCTCTGTGGGGTTATCCGGTCCCAGTCAAGATGGCTTAAACAGACTCATGTGAAGGGTGGTGCCTGTAAAAGTATGAGGGGCAAGTGGACACTTTCTCTCCGTCCAATGCCTCAGCTCTGCCTGGGTCATGGGTACGCCCTTGTTGCAGCCCCAAACAGGAGGATAAAAACCAAAACCACAAAAGCCAGCCTTGCTTGGCTCTCTAATCTGTCAGCACAGCCAGCTCTCTCCGGGCAGAGCTACGGGCTTCCACCAGGCCAGATGGCTGAGTGTGCCAGGCCCAGCTGAGCCATTACACAGACAGGGGAAGGGGTGTCTGCTCTTTGCTTGAGGTACCGAGGATTGCTTCTTTCCCAGTGCGCTTTTACTGGCTCCCATCCTACTCTCTGTCAAAAGTTCTTTCAAAGAATAATCGACCCCTCTAATTCACAGCTGGGCTATCCACTCAGACCCCTCCACCTGTCCAGAGTTCTGCTGCATGGCCCCTCCTGCAGACACCGAGTAGGGGCACTTCCCAGGCTGGTGTTGTAACCAAGCACTCGCTTTTTGCGGGGGGAGCGCGGTCTGAGTCTCCCAGGTGGTCTGAATCACCATGGACTCCTGCCCAGTGCTAGGTGGGCTCCCAGTCCGTTCTCTGTTGCTCTGGTTTGTGGATCCCTGAGTCGCACTGAGACTCCATGCTTTCCGGTGGCAAGAGTTGTACCATCACATCTTCCCTCTGACTTCCCAGCCAGTCTGCACAGCTACAGGAGTCGGTTCACCACTCCATGTCTTCTCTTGTTCTCTCTCTGTGCTCCCCATTTACAGTATTTCAGATCAGCTATTCTTTAGCTGGTTTTTCAAGTCCAGTGTTCTGCAGTTTAGTCACAAGTGTGGTTCTGGGAGCAAGCAGAACGAACTTCCCTAGACTGCAACCAACTTGCCTCCAAGCCCGAGAAAAATCAGAGTAAGTCACTTTTAAATAGGAGTCATCACCTAAATCCACTCCTGGCCCTGCCTCCTGGGAACTTGGTGTTAGTTTTGGCACAGAGGAGTTTGTAAAAGTTAAAGAGCAGGGCTATCTTTTAAGACCAAAGGAGCCGTAATCATGTAGATCAAAGACCATCTATGACTGACTAGTTGAAAGAAAGGAATCTTTTTGCTGTTCTTTTAAGGCAGAATGCAGGTGCCATTAGCTCCTTCAGAAAAGGGTTGTCCAAGCCTGAGCCTCCTGGATCACATGAAGGGATTGGTGGTAGTGGACTAACCAGCCACTCAATGTCCTTACTCATTATGGTGGTGTGATCTAATTCCTTTCCAAAAAGCTTTTCTGTGGATTCTAGCTGGGGGCTGGAGGGAAGTATGAATGGGTGAGCTGAAGTTTACCTGCCCCATTCCCCCCAAACTAGAACCACATACTCTGATAACAGTCATCCAATGTTTTGAATTTGTCCTTCTGGGGCTGACATGGTCTCAAGAAAGAATAGTTAGGCTTGCCCTGTGAAAAATGACTCTATTTGTAATCAGAAACTATGGATTCTCGTTGAAATCAGTAGGATCTTGTTGTAAGATGTATCTGCAAGTGAAAATCGTCTGTTATGTTGATGTCCAAATTTGCATATGAAGCAATAATAGGGGTAGCCAAAACATGATTTGTCTGTGCAGAGCAGGCAGCTCTTAGCTGTACTAAATTAGGCACTTTTACATGGCTGGGGCAGGGTGGCACTTGACAATCAGTTGGGTTCTTTTAAGTTTCCTCTCATTGCATGTTGCATGGGCTCCATCAATTTGCATCAAGTGGCAATAAAATTCTCATTTTCTTCTTGTCATTATTACAGAAGAATTCTAGTTCAGGGTGGGGGGAAAAGTAGAGTAGAGACAGAGTGCACAGTTCTCGTTTCTATTCTACAGATACCAACACACAGAAATGTAAGGTAAAATTCTGTACTTCTCACTGCATTATACAATAAAATGCTAGATGTATGCTAAAGCAAGACATCTTTGTTGATACTAAAACAACAACAAAAACTCCCCCACTCCAGCATAATTCAGCTATAGCTGTGATTCTTATATTAAAATCACTAAGGGAACTTTAAAAAGAAATCTTGATTATCTGTACTAATTAATCCAGAATCAAAGTACCAGTATTTATTTATTTATTTATTTATTTTTCATTAAGGAAACTGCTTTTTGTCTTTTTTAAAAAAATTTATCTTTATTGTTGAAAGTATTACAGATATCTTCCCTTTCTCCCCATTGATCCCCTCCAACCCACCCCCAGGCCTTCTCCATACCAATGCCTGTATCCATAGGTTATGCATATAAGCATATAAGTTCTTTGATTAATCTCTCCCCACCCACTCACTGTTTCCACACAGCCCAGTATCAATTCTCATATCAGTTATCTACTACCACTACTCCCACAGTAATTCTGTGTGACAACCACCCAAAACTTGGTGACTAAAACATTACATTTGTTTAACTTGCAGTGTTTCAGGTGAACTGGGTGGTTCCTTTAGTCTTGGCTGGGGTAACTCAGGTATTGACTGATCACGATTAGAGATCACATATTTGGGTGTTGGATGGCCTATTGTTCCGTCTAGAGAGGCGTTAGCTGGGACAACTGGGACTTTGTTCCATATCTGAGCCCCCAGCAGGCTAGGCTGGGCCTGCTCTCATAGCAAAGGCAGAGGAGTAAAAGACCCAGTGGAAATGTGTATGTGCTTTCTCAAGCTTCCGCTTGCTAACATCCCAGTGGCTAAACCAAGTCACTAGGTCAAGCCCAGAAACCAGAATGGGACAGAACACCCTTCCCAGAGTGGGAGAGCTGCAACGTTATAGAGCAATGGTAGGTGTACAAGAAGGTGGTGAAGAGTTAATGCAGTTAATCCTCCACAGTCTTTTTTCTCATTAACTCCATTACTTAAATGAGAGGTCAGCCTTTACTCCCTGTTCACACTTAGAGTCCTCACTGAAACAGCCCAAGTAGAAATTCTGTAAAATTCTTTGTCTTTATTCCTAGATTGTTGTTTTAGACCAAGTTTCCACACAGCCCAATATCAGTTCCCGTATTAGTTAAAAATAACAACAAATTTACTACTACTGCTAATAATGATTATTATTTTTCTATGTAACAGATATTCAGATTACATTACTGGCATTATGGCATTATTTTGTCCCTATAACTAATCTTTTAGGAATTGCTAATCATATGTAACAACTGAAGAACTGAAGTTGAAAGGATTAAAAATCCCTTCAAAGTTAACAAAGTTAACAATTCATTATTTTTTATTGAAGAAGTAATATTTTATTGTACAAAATATGAACTAGCAAAGATAATATATAATATCAATAACCATTCCCCATTTTGCTGAATGAATTCCCTTATTATATTTTTTGAGAGAAGATATCAAAGAATGAACATTTTAATAACTGAGACATAGGAAATTAACTTTATTGATAATATGTACCGACTTTATAGGAACAGCACAAACCTGAACTAATAGACTACATTTTTATGGAGCTGAAGTCAATAAGGTAATCTCAACTCTGCCCCAAACTACCCTCCTCTCCCAACTATATATAACTTACCTATTGACTTTACTTTCATTTTATTATCTTATGTTAATAAAAAAATGTTCTAAATTTATGATGATAGATATAACTTAGCAGGGTGTATAAACAATAGAGCAGAGAGAATTACAATTAGAAAATTTTGAAATTTTTTTCCTCCATCACCTTGCATGAAGCAAACAAGGTGGGTAAAAGGTACATTTTATTCACTCACAGAAGCATGTAATATGGAAGCACAAGAAAATGAGCAATTTTATTCCAATAAATTTCAACTCAGAGCATCTATCAAAATAAGATGAGAATTCATGTAAAAAGGTTTTATAATTATGCAGTTCCCCAGATTTTCTTCTAGCTTGCGATTGTGAAATTTGGTTCAAATGCACAGTGAATACCAATAGAAATTCTCTGAGAATTACCCGATAATGATGACATTATTAAAGGCCATACATATCCCACTGAAATGAATCTTCCAGATTATTAAATTTTATCACTTTTAAAAGCCAAATTATTATTTTTTATTTTAAGCATTTTTTGATGGAAACCTAACATAAGCATGCTATCTTTTTTTCTTCTTCTTAAGCTGAGCACACTAAATATTTTACTCATTTGTGATGACTAGGTCTCAGGTTACCATTATGAATAATTTTTGTTTTATATGTTAATACAGTGTTTCCCTCAGGGGCTAGTGAGTTATGTCAGTCTGTTTGATTAATTACTTTGGTTTTTAAATAAGTTCTGGCGATTCTCTTGACTGTATTGCCGCTTCCTTTCTCTGGGCTATTTCAATTTAATAATTTCCTTTCCTTAATACTTTTAATCTATTTTTTCTCTTATCCCTATTTTAGTATAAATTAGATAAACATTCAAAATCAGTAGCTTATGTTGTATACTAAATTGCAATTCAGTAGTCTTTTGCCCAAGATTCTGAGCCCCACACTTCTGAAGATATAATAAATGGGATTTATTTATTATTCAAAATATGTTTTGAATGCCAATATTGTATTTCATTGAATCTAAGATGTTAATTGTAATATAAACCACTGTTACATGGAGTAGGAAAATGTTGCATGTTATAAGATGTACCCCCAATTTATAGATATTAAAATGTGTAAAAATACAAGTTTTGGAGGAGATGAAATATGATATGAGTGAGATAATGTTTTGAGTGATTGGGGTACATCAGTGATCAAAGCAGATAATATTTCTACTTTCATAGAGCTTACATTCTAGTGGAGGGCAAATAATTGTCAGGTGATCATTAGTGCTGTAAAAGAGAAGCAAAGCTAAGCAAGGAGTAAGAGAGTGACAAGTGGAAGAAGGGGTGTTCTTTTTATAAGTAACTGAAGAGTCAGAAAAGGCATCTGTGATGAGGGCATATTTGAGAGGAAACCAGAAGGAAGGGAAAGAACGAGCCATGAGGTAGAGGAAGATAACTCCAGGTAGTGAAGTGAGTGCAGACTCTGAAATGGGAACATATTTGGGGTGTTGAAGAACAGCAAGTAGGCCAGTATGGCTGCAGTGGGGGAAAGAAGGAGAGAGTAGTAGGAAATGACATTGAAAAGATGGTAAGCTCCAGATTAGGTCAGGCCTTATAGACATGATAATAAGAACTTTGGATTGCACTCTGTGATAGAGAGCAAACTATGCAAAGATTTTGAGTGGAGAAGTGATATGACATGATTATGTTTTAGCAGAGACACTGTGATTGTTGTGTGGAGAAAGACTGTTAGGAAACAAGGGAATGGAAACAGGAAGATCAGTGAGGAGATTATTGCAATTATCCAGATAATGGATGATGGAAGCTTAGACCACTATAGCAACAATGGGGGTGTTGAGAATTGGCCATATTCTGGACACATTTTGAGGGTCAAGCTTATAGAATTTTCTGATGGATTTGATAAAGGGGTATGAGAAAAAGCAGGGAGTGAGTCAAAGGTGACTCCAAAGGTTTTGGCCCATGAAGGAACAAAGTTGACATTTATTGAGATTGAGGAAAACTGAGAGAGTGGGAACAGGATAGAGGAAGAAGAAATGAAGACTTGTTGGGGCAGAGATGTTGATTATGCTGATAACCAGGATTGTGAAAGAGGGGAGGGCACCTAATAGAAATAGGACCATAGTTGTTCAATGATTATTCACCTTACTGATAAGAAGTTTTCCTACAGACCCTGGGAAACTGGAGGATGTGCTGCAAGAAGGAAAACAGCTATAAAAATATGAGACACCTTGGGGCTTAGGTGGTGTCTCAGCAAAGAAAATGCATTTTGAGAACAGACAAAGGACAGGATGCTGTGATTTGGTTGCTGTGTCTGGAGCCTGACCTCCCTCTGGGAGTTTACCTCAGGAATGCTCACCATTCTCAGGTTCCAGGAACTGGCTGAACTGGGTTTTAATGCCATTGAAAACTACCTTGTATTTGGACTTCAAGATCATGGAAGGAGACACAGGGACCACAGACCCTGCAGCTATCTTCCTCCCCTTTTCCCTTGCATGCAGCCCTATATAACCAGCCAGGTGATAAAGGAAAGGGAGAGAAGATTTTATGAGGACAAATCCCACTGCTCTTTCATTTTGCTGGCAATAATGGAATAAATGCTCATATTTGATTCAGCCCTGTCTCTGCTTAATTGGCTGAAGTATCGACAGGTAGCCCAGGCCCATTGTATCAGGTTTCAATATCATTGTATGTATTGACACTTCAGATGCTACCTATCTGAAAGGGGGCTGGGGATTCAATAAGAACTCAGGACAGCTAAAAATATAGGGAGGTTCCTCTATGAAATTTCTACTAGGAATGCAATTAGCTGCTGCACTTCTACAATGGGTAGCTAAAACCTTTTAGAAATAAGTATTTGAGGATTGAATAATTG
Organism: Miniopterus natalensis; assembly: GCF_054644295.1. Lineage (NCBI taxonomy): Eukaryota > Metazoa > Chordata > Mammalia > Chiroptera > Miniopteridae > Miniopterus > Miniopterus natalensis. The sequence goes on from NC_142081.1 coordinate 106,902,969, forward strand.
TGCTTCAGTAATTTGCCACATCCAAAAGATATAAATATGGTCCCACTAATATGCAGTTCTAGGTTTTTGCTGGCTAGATAACCCCCAACACTGACTTGTTTCTTCAGACTCTAGTCTTAGTGAGTTTCTAGGTGGTGTTTTACAAATGCTACATGAGTTCATCATTGTTTGACTGCTCTACTGGTAATAATGACATCCATCCACTCTGCCCTGGCTGGCCATGTGCTCTGCTGAATGTCTACACTGCTTTTCTTTCACTTTTCTTCTGGGTACAGGCAAGTTCAACTAGCTATTTTGAAATAGCTGTAATTGCCACCTTCTAAACTTGAGGCTCTGTTGATGAGTCTTATTCATCATTCTGGATACCGATTCCCTTGGAATGATTTATTTCTTTCTGAACTGCTCCCAGGCAATTTACCTTATCTCTCTCCTCACCTTTGTGTGCCAGACATGCCATCTATGTACGAACACTAATCTTGGAACATATTTAGGTTCTTTGCCTTTGAGTCTCCTCATCCTTCTTGTAAATCAGTGGATGTAAAGATGTACCAGGGGCTGTGACTCAACTCCATAGGCCGGATGGCTCCATATCTCATCTGTTTCCAGGCACACTGGGAAAATTTAGAGCACATATGGGTTTGGAAGAAGAGGAGAAATACTGTGGGTATGAAATCTCTGCATTTTTCCCCCTTACCCATGCTGTAGTAGCTCAGATCTTAGGTGAAGCAGAAAGAGAAATGGAGCTCAGATTCTCTGAACTACCATTAAAAACCTATTTTAGGTGCTTAAATTGATGGTGATAATTGCTGGAACCTGGAAAAAATTGCAATGTGTGTGTGTGTGTGTGTGTGTGTGTGTGCATGCTCATGTGCACCTGCTAGTCTGCTGGCTAGTCTGGAAAATGCTTTTCAGTTGCTTTTTTCTTTATTGAGTGCAAGACATGCCTTAAAAATAAATTCCCGACTCATCTAGCTTTTGAAACTTCAGGAGTTCAGATGGATGAGGAATGGGTTGGAGTTTCACTGAGAATTGCTATTAAAAAGACTATGTGTATAAATGGTGATGATGCTACTGACACATGCTGTTGGCAAACTGAGTGTTTAGTGGCGATTTTTGTTCCTTCCAGCAGCAGGGATGAGTCTTAGCTGAGCAGTTCCTTCTGCTCTCCAGGCCCCCATTTGTGAAATGGTTGGCTGCTTATGGGGAGGAAGTCGATGGCTGGAAACCATTTACTTTGTGCAATGTTAAGTGCTCCTTGTGGATGCTGCTGCCAGAGGGGTGATAGAAACCTGGCAAATTATTGTTCATCTCAAGCAGCTCCTGATGTGCTTTCCTACTGAGGGTAAGTCAAAAAATAAAAGGAGGCTGCAGCAGGCAGGTGCTGATGTCTTCTCTCTGTGGCCTGTCCCCTGCTGCTGGGTCTTGCTTTTGTGGACAAGGAGTCCATGGGGGCAGCGCAATCCACGTGCTTAGGACAGCTACTCATAAATCAGCAGAGGCAGCAGGCAGATGAAACACTAAAACATTGCTCCATAAAATATTTAAAGAAAGCTGTGAATTTGGTTTTCTTTTGATTAGTTCTCCAGATCTATACTTCGGTAGCTTTGCTAAAGGGCCTGAGTGAAACCAGAGGTACCCCCAGAGCCCATTTAAGTACTTTGTGGTGTTTACTTAATATTTTAAATGCAAAAAACACTTGGAAACACTGAGCACTCCAAAAGAACAAAACCTACTGATGGACCCTGAGGGCATTTCGCGTTTAAGACTGCAAAGTTGCCAAAGAACTGTAGCAGTCTTTCATTTTTATAACACTAGATAAATTATGGGATGAGTCAGCTTCAGTGGGGTCTTTTACCTCTTTGTGCACTGCCTTTTTGTGGGTAAGTGTAACATCTAGAAAAAATAATTCTTTTTATTTTGATGCCTTCCATACCCCCCTTTTTTTCTTGAAGTGTCGCTTTATTTTTTTAAATTGAGTTTATTGGGGTGACATTTGTTAATAGAATTATATGGGTTTCAGGTATACAATTCTGCAGTACATCATCTGTATATTGTATTGTGTGTTCATCACTGAAAATCAAGTCTCCTTCCATCACCATTTATCCCCCTTTACCTTCTTCTACCTCCCCCTACTCCCGCTTCCCTCTGGCAATCCTCATACTGTTGTTTGTGTCCATGAGCCTTTCTTTTTTTCTTTGCTTAATCCCTTCACCTTCTTACCCAGTCACCAATCCCCTCCCCTCTGACAGCTGTCAGTCTATTCTCTATACCCATGCTTTTTATTTAGAATGTTTTAACAAAAGAAACAACCAAATATGTTTTGCCAGGATACAGGGATTGAAGTAGAAACTAAAGAACTGTAACAGATTTGCTCCTGAATAGATTTCTTCAGAATCAGAAACCCGAGGTTCTAGTGTTGGCTCTCCTGTTCAGTGGTTACATAACCTCAGGAAAATTTTGGCTACACCAATTACTAGCTGTGCGATGGTGGGCATGTTACCCATTCTTGCTAGAGCATGCATGTGTTTTCTCCTCTGTAACATAAGGAGAATTAATAATGCTGACCTCTCTGAGCTGTAGTGAGAATTAAGAGTACAGATATAGTGCTTAACACAAAACTTTGTTCTTTACAAGTGCCCAATACTGTTAAATGTTGCTAGAACTGGAAAAATAGCATTTGATCTTAATTCCATTTTCTTTTTTGCTGTTCTTTTAAAAATTAAATTTATTGGGATGACATTGGTTAATAAGATTGTATAGGTTTCAAGCATACATTTCTCTGCTACATGATCTGTATGTTGCATTGTGTGCCCACCACCCAAAATCAGATAATCATCCATTACTATATATTTGGCCCCATTTACCCTTTAACACCTCCCAACCCCCTTCCCTTTGGTAACCACCATACTATTTGTCTGTGTATGAATTTCAGTTTTATATCCCACATATGAGTGAAGTCATATGGTTCTATGCTTTTTCTGGCTGACATATTTCACTTAGCATGTTATTTTCAAGGCCCATCCACGTTGTTGCAAATGGCAGTATTTCGTCTTTTCTTATGGCTGAGTAGTATTCCATTGCATGTACGTACCATATCTTTTTTACCCAATCATCTACTGAAGAACACTTTGTTTTTTTCCATGTCTTGGCCACTGTGAATAATGTTGTGATGATCATAGTGGTGCATACATCTTTGTGAATAAGTGGTTTCAAAATTTTCAGATAGATACACAGAAGAGGGGTTGCTGGGTTGGTAACTCCATTTTTAGTGTTTTGAGGAACCTCCATGCTGTTTCCATATCGGTTGTACAAGTCTGCATTCCCACTAGCAGTGAATGAGGCTATCTTTTTCTGACAACCTCTCTAACACTTGTTATTGTCTTGTTGATAATAGCCATTCTAACAAATGTGAGGTGGTGTCTCATTGTAGTTTTGATTTGCATTTCCTTAATAGCTAGTGAAGCTGAGCATCTTTTAATTTATCTGTCGGCCATTTGTATGTCTTCTTGGGAGAGCTGTCTGTTCAAGTCCTCTGCCCATTTTTCAGTTGGATTGTTTGTTTGGTGTTGGGTTTGATGAGTTCTTTAAATATTTTGGATATTAACCCATTGTTGGGCCTGTTGTTTGAAAATATCTTCTCCCATTCAGTTGATTGCTTTTTGGTTTTGTTGGCAATTTCTTTTGGTGTGCAGAAGCCTTTAAGAGTGATATCGTCACACTCATTTATTTTTGCTGTTGCTTCCCTTGCCTATGGGGGTCGAAATTCATAAAAGTCTTCTCTAGGACAAAGGTCCATAAGTTTAGAACCTATGATTTCTTCTATGTAATTTATTGTTTCAGATCCTACATTTAGATCTTTGATCCATTTTGAATTAATTTTTGTACATGAGGGCACACTGTAACCAAGTTTCATTCTTTTGCATGTGACTTTCTAATTGCCCCAGCACCAATTGTTGAAGTGGCTTTCTTTTCTCCAGTGTATGTTTTTTGGCTCCTTTGTCAAAAATTATTTGCCCATATACATATGGTTTTATTTCTGGGCTCTCAGTTCTGTTCCATTGGTCCTTGTGTCTGTTTTTCTGCCAATACCATGCTGCTTTGATTATAGTTACTCAGTAGTATAATTTGAAGTCAGGTGGTGTGATACCTCCAACTTTGTTCTGTTTTCTCAGGATTGCTTTAGCTATTCAGGGTCTTTTGTGATCCCATAAAAATCTGATTATTTTTTTGTTCTATATCTTTAGAAAATGACCGAAATTTTGATGAGGATTGCATTAAATCTGTATATTGCTTTGGGTAATATGGAAATTTTAACTATGTTGACTCTTCCAATCCATGAATGCAGAATATATTTTAATTTTACTTTGTCTTTTCAATCTCTTTTAATAATGCTTTGTTGTTTTCAGTATGTAGGTCTTTCACATTCTTTAAGTTTTTTCCTAAGTATCTTATTTTTTTTATTGTTGCAACTGCAAAAAAAATTTTTCATTTCTTTTTCTGAAGTTTTATTGTTAGTATATAGAATAGCAGTGTTTTTTTGCACATTGAATTTTGTATCCTGCAACATTACTGTATTTTTTCATTGCTTCAAATAGTTTTTGGTGGAGTCTTTAGGGTTTTCTATGTACAGAATCATGTCATCTGCAAAATGTGACTATTTATTCCTAATTTAGATGCCTTATATTTCCTTCTCTTGCTTGATTGCTCTGGCTAGGACCTTCCAGAACTATGTTGAATAAGAGGGTTGAGAGTCGGCATCCTTGTCTTGTTCCTGATTTTAGATGAAAGGCTTTCAGTTTTTCACCATTGAGAATGATATTGCCTGAGGGTTAGTCATATATGGCCTTTACAATGTTGAGGTACTTTTCTTCTATGCCTATTTTATTGAGTGTTTTAATTGTAAGTTGGTGTATTATGTTATCAAGTGCTTTTTCTGCATCTATTGATAGGATCATATAATTTTTTCTTTTCTTCATTAATGTATTATATTACATTGATTGATTTGCATATGTTGAACCATTCTTGTGACCGTGGAATGAATCCCAAATGATAGTGATATATTATATTTTTGATGTACTGCTGTATTCAATCTGCTAGTATTTTGTTTAGGATTTTTGCATCTGTATATGTCAGAGACATTGGTCTGTAGTTTTAATTTTTTTTGTTATACTTGCCAGGTTTTGATATCAGGGTTATATTGGCCTCATAAAATGTGATCAGAAGTACTGTTTTTTTCTTCAATTTTTTGGAAGATTTTGAGAAGAATGGGTTTTAAATCTTTGAATATTTGATAGAATTCACTGGTGAAACCATCTGGCCCTGGACTTTTATTTTTTGGGGGGTTTTTGATGGTTGTTTCAATTTCCTCACTGCTGTTGAGAGAGAATCATCTATTTAGATTTTATAATTCTTCATGACTTAGTCTAGGGAGGTTATATATTTCTAGTAACTTATCCATTTCTCTTAGGTTATTGAATTTGGTGGCATATAGTTTTTCATAGTATTCTAGTATAATCCTTTGTATATCTGTGATGTCTGGTAACTTCTCTTTCATTTCTGGTTTTGTTTATATGGATCTTCTCTCTTTCTTCCTTAGTGAGTCTAGCCAGAGGTTTGTCAGTTTTATTGATCTTTTCAAAGAATGAGCTCTTTGTTATATTATTTTTTTATATAGTTCTTTGTTCTATATTTCATTTAATTCTGCTCTCATTTTTATTATTTCTTTTCTTCTGCTGACTTTGGGTTGCTTTAGTTCTTTTTCTAGTTTTTAAGATGTAATTTAGATTGTGTACTTACAGTTTCTCTTGTTTCTTGAAATAGGCCTGTAATGATATAAATTTCCCTCTTATTACTGCTCTTGCTGCATCACAGAAGTTTTGATATATCTTATTGTCATTCTCATTTGTCTATATCTTTAAAAATATATATATATACCTTTACTGATTTCAGAGAGAGGAAGGTAGAGGAAGAGAGAGATAGAAACATCAATGATAAGGGAGTCATTGATCCACTGCATCCTGTATTCCTCCACAGGGGATCAAGTCCACAACCCAGGTAGGTGCCCTGACTGGTAATTGAATTGCAGTCTTCTGTATTGTAGGTTGATGCTCAACCACTGAGCCATGCCCAGCAGGGCTCTCTATATATTTTGATCTCACTTTTTATTTCTTCTTTTACCCAGTCATTTTTTTAGTAGTATGTTGTTTAATCTCCATGTATTTGTGGGTTTCTTTACTTCCTTTTTACAGTTGATTTCTAATTTTAAAGCATTGTGGTCAGAGAATATGCTTGGTATAATTTCAATCTTTTTGAATTTGTTGAGGTTAGTTTTGTGTCCCAATATATGGCCTATCCTTGAGAATGTTCCATGTACACTGGAGGAGAATGTATAATCTGATGTTTTGGGATGAAAAGCTCTATAAATATCAATTATGTCTGTTTAGTCTAATGTATCATTTAAAGATATTTCCTTATTGATATTCTTTTTTGATGATCTATTTATAGCTGCCAATGGAGTATTTAGGTCCTCTACTATGATTATGTTTTAGTCAGTTCCTCCTTTAGTTTTTTATTTAATGTTTTTTGTTTTTTTAAAGTTTATCTTTATTGTTGAAAGTATTACATATATCCCATTTTTTTCCTATTGATGCACTTCAACCTCCACCCCTCCTCCCAGGCCCTCACCACACTATTGTCTGTGTCGATTAGTTATGCATATATGCATATAAGTTCTTAGGTTAATCTCTCGCAACATACCCCTTTCCCCCCGCCTTCCCTCTGAGATCTGTCAGTCTGTTCCATGCTTCTGTGTTTCTGGATCTATTTTGTTCATCGGTTTGTTTTGTTCATTAGATTCCACATATGAGTAAGATCATGTGATACTTATCTTTCTCTGACTGGCTTATTTTGCTTAGCATAATACTTTCCAGGCCCCACCACGCTGTCTCAAAGGGTAAGGGATCCTTCATTTTATACCATAGTATTCCATGGTATAAATGTCTGAGAAGATGCTTCATAAGGTTTCAACCTTCTTGAACTTGGAGAGACTGGTTTTGTGTCCTAACATGTGGTCTCTCCTTGAGAATGTCTCAGGTGAACTAGAGGAGTATGCACATTCTGCAGCTTTAGGGTGAAACGCTCTGTAAATGTTAACTTAATCCATCTGATCTAGTGTGTCATTTAGAGCCACTGTTTCCTTGTTGATTTTTGTCTGGAAGATCTATCCAGTAAAGTCAGTGGGGTGTTAAGGCCCCCTACTGTGACTGTATTGCTGTTGATACCTACTTTAACATCCTCCAGAATTTTTTTTTTTTCCCCAGCCTGTGTGAGACTTTTATTCTTAGATGGGACTCTTGTAGACAGCATATATTTGAGTTTTGTTTTCTTATCCATTTGCCTACCCTATGTCTTTTGATTGGAGCATTTAATCCATTTATATTTAAGGTTATTATTGGTAAGTACTTATCTATTGCCATTTTATTCCTTTATGACTATGTTTCTCATTCTATTTCAACTTCTTATTACAGCAGTCCCTTAAACATTTCTTGCAATGCTGGTTTGGTGGTGATAAAGTTCTTAAGCCCTTTTTTTGTCTGTGAAGCTCTTTATTTCACCATCTATTTTGAATAATACCTTGCTGGATAGAGTAGTCTCTGTTACAGATTCTTGTTTTTCATTACCTTGAATACTTCATGCCATTCCCTTGAGGCTTGTAGAGTTTCTAGTGAGAAATCAGCTGACTGCCTTATGGGAGCTCCTCTGTAGGTAACAAGTTGCTTTTCTCTTGCTGTCATTAAGATTCTCTGTCTTGAATTTTTGGCATTTTAATTATGATGTGTCTGGGTGTGGGTTCTTAGGGATCTTCTTGCTTGGGCTATCTGTGCTTCCTGAACTTGTGTGACATTTTTCTTCTGCAGGGTAAGAAAATTTTTCTGCCATTATTTCTTCAAAAAGGTTCTCTAACCTTTGCTTACTTTCTACGTCTCCTGGAAGTTCTATGATGCGAATATTGTTACGTTTCATGATGTCCCACAGCTCCATTAAACTGTCCTGATTTTAATTGTCTTTTCTTTTTGGATCGCTGATTGATTTTATTTATACCCTATATTCCAATTTGCAGCTCTAATCCTCAGCTTCTGCTAATCTCCCATTCATTCCTGACAATGGTTTTTTAAAAATTTTTTATTTCTACTATGACTTTCTTCTTCTTTTTTAATGTTTCTTTATCTTTATTGTTGAGGCCATTACAGATGTCCCCCTTTTAACCCCACTGATCCCGTCCACCCCACATCCATCCCACCCCCTGGCCCTCCCCACACTAATGTCCATAAACATACAAGTTCCCTGATTAATCTCTCCCCACACACACACCCCTCCCTATCTTCCCTCTGAGATCCCTCAGTTTGTTCCAAGCTTCTATGTTACTGGATCCACTTTGTTCATCGATTTATTTTGTTTATTATATTCCACATATAAGTGAGATCCTTTGGTACTTGTCCTTCTCTGACTGGCTCATTTCACTTAGCATAATACTCTCTAGTTCCCTCCATGCTGTGCCAAAGGCCAAAAGGTCCTTCCTCTTCACAACGACATAGTACTCCATGGTGTAAATGTGCCACAGCTTTTTTATACACTCATCTACTGATGGGCATTTGGGCTGTTTCCAAATCTTTGCTATTGTGAATTGCGCTGCTATGAACATAGGGGTGCATAAGTTCTTTGCGATTGGTGTTTGGGGTTCCTTAGAATATATTCCTAGAAGTGGGATCACTGGGTCAAATGAAGTGGGATCACTGGCAGGTCAATTTTTAATCTTTTGAGAAAATTCCATACTGCTTTCCATAGCGGCTGGACCAGTTTGCATTCCCACCAGCAGTATATTAGGGTGCCCTATTCTCCACACCCTTGCCAGCTCTTGTAGTTCCTTGACCTGTTGATGATAGCCATTCTGAGAGGTGTGAAGTGATACCTCATAGGGGTTTTAATTTGCATCTCTCTGATGATTAGTGACATTGAGCATTTTTTCATATGTCTCTTAGCCATTTGTATGTCCTCTTTGGTGAATTGTCTATTTAGGTCCATTGCCCATTTTTTAATTGGATTGTTTGTCTTCCTTTTATTAAGTTGTATAAGTTCCTTATATATTTTGGATATTAACCCTTTATCTGATGTGTCATTGGCAAATATGTTCTCCAATACAGTGGGCTCCCTTTCTGTTTTGTTGATGGTTTCCTTTGCTGTGCAAAAGCTTTTTATTCTGATGCAGTCCCATTTGTTTATTTTCTCTTTTGTTTCTCTTGCTCTAGGAGATGTATCAGCAAACATATTGCTATGAGAGATGTCTGAGATTTTACTGCCTATGTTTCCCTCTAGGATTTTTATGGCTTCATGCCTTGCATTTAAGTCTTTTATCCATTTTGAGTTTACTTTTGTGTATGGTGTAAGTTGATGGTCCAGTTTCATTTTTTTGCATGTATCTGTCCAATTTTTCCAACACCATTTATTTAAAAGACTGTCTTTACTCTATTGTATGTTCTTGTCTCCTTTGTCAAATATTAATTGACCATAATGGCATGGGTCAATTTCTGGGTTCTCCTTTCTGTTCCACTGATCAATATGTCTGTTCTTGTGCCAGTACCAGGCTGTTTTCATTACAATGGCTTTGTAGTATAACTTGATATCTGGCATTGTGATCCCTTCAACTGTGTTCTTTCTCAAGGTTGTCATGGCTATTCAGGATGTTTTTTGGTTCCAGATAAATTTTTGAAGTGTTTTTTCTAGATCTGTGAAATATGCTGTTGGTATTTTAATAGGGATCGCATTGAATTCATAGATTGCTTTGGGTAATATGGACATTTTAATGATGTAAATTCCTCCAATTCACGAGCATGGTATATTTTTCCAATTGTTTATATCTTCCTCTATTTCTTTTTTCAGTGTCCTGTAGTTTTCTGAGTAAAGGTCTTTTACATCTTTGGATAAGTTTATTCCTAGGTATTTTATTTTTTTAGTTACAATGATAATTGGGATTGTTTTTTTAGTTTCTGTTTCTGAGAGTTCATTATTGGTGTATAAAAATGCCATTGATTCCTGGGTGTTAATTTTATATCCTGCTACCTTCCTGAATTAATTTATTAAATCTAATAGTTTTCTGGTGGAATCTTTAGGATTCTCTATGTACAATATCTTTCTTAATTTCCTTCATAGTTTCCATTTCCTTTCTCATGCTGTTGAGCATCCTTTTAATCAGTATTCTGAACTTTATATCTGATAGGTTGCTTATCTCCATTTCATCATTTAGCTCTTATTTTAGGGATTTTTTTTTTTTTTACTATGTAGAATGCTGATATCTTCTGTGAAATATTTTATTTATTTAATTAATTCATTAACTTATTTATTTTTTCTTGTTGTTTTTTATTGTTTAAATTTTACAGATATCCCTTCTTCTCCCCATTAATCCCTTCTACCCTGCTCCCATGCCTCTCCCAGTCCCTCACAACACCATTGTCTGTTTCTTTGGGGCATGCATGTAGGCATATGAATTTTTGCTTAATCTCCCCCCCACTCCAACACCCTTTCCTCTGAGATATGTCAGTCTGATCCATTCTTCATGTCACTGAATCTATTCTGTTCATCAGTTTATTAAGTTCTTTAGATTCGACATATGAGTGAGAACATGTGATGTCTATTTTTCTCTGCCTGGTTTATTCACTTAGCATAATATTCTCTAGGTCTTTCCATACGGTCCCAAAGGGTGCCAGATCCTTCTTCTTACAGCTGCATAGTATTCCATGGTGTAAATGTCCCACAGCTTTTTTATCCACTCCTCTACTGATGGGCATTTGGGCTGTTTCCAGACCTTAGCTATTGTAAATTGTGCTGTTATGAACATGGGGTGAATATATTCTTTCTGATTAGTGCTTCAGGATTCTTAGGATATATTCCTAGAAGTGGAATCATTGGGTCAAAAGGTAGTTCCATTTTTAATTTTTTGAGGAACTTCTATACTGTTTTCTGTAGTGGCTGTACCAGTCTCCATTCCCACCAGTAGTGTACCAGGGTTCTTCTTTCTCCACATCCTCACCAGCATCTGTCATTTGTTGATTTGTTGATGGTAGCCATTCTGACATGTGTGAAGTGATACCTCATTTTGGTTTTAATTTGCATCTCTCTGATGATTAGTGACGTTGAGCATTTTCTCATATGTCTCTTGGCCATCTGTATGTCCTCTTTGGAGAAGTGTCTATTCAGGTTCTTTGCCCATTTCTTAATTGGGTTGTTTGTCTTCCTCTTGTTGAGTTGTATGAGTTCTTTGTACACTTTGGAGATTAACCTTTTATCAGATACATCCTTTACAAATATGTTCTTCCATACCATAGGGTTTCTTTGTATTTTAAGGCTGATTTCTTTTTGCTGTCTAGAAGATTTAAGTTTGATGTAGTACCATATGCTTATTTTTTTATTTGTTTCTCTTGCTTTATGAGCTGTATCAATGAAAATTCCACTATGTGGGATGCCTGTGACTTACTGCCTATGTTTTCTTCCAGGGTTTTTATGGTTTTGTGACTTACATTTAAGTATTTTATCAATTTTGAATTTATTCTTGTATATGGAGTAAGTTGGTGATCTAGTTTCAATTTTTTGCATGCACCTGTCCAATTTCCCTGGCACCATTTATTGAAGTGACTAAACTGTCTTTACTCCATTATATGCTCTTGCCTCCTTTGTCAAATATTAACTGACCATAATGGTATGGGTCTATTTCTTGGTCTCTGTTCTGTTCCATTAATCTCTATGTCTGTTGTACCAATGCCAGTTTTTTTGTTTGTTTGTTTGTTTTGTTTTATTACAATGGAATTGCAGTATAGTTTGCTCTCTGGTAAAGTGATCCCTCCCACTCTGTTCTTTCTCAAGATGGCTGCAGCTATTTGGGGTCTAATTTGGTTCTGTATAAATATCTGGAATATTTGTTCTAGCTCTGTGAAATATGCTGTTGGTATTTTAATAGGAAATGCATTGGCTCTATAAATTGCTTTAGGTAGTATGGACGTTTTAATGATATTAATTCTTCCCATCCACAAACATGATCTAATCTCCCACTTATTTTTATCTTCCTCTATTTCTTTTTTCAGTGTCCTGTAGTTTTCCAGGTATAGGTCTTTTTCATCCTTCTTTAAGTTTATTCCCAAATATCTTATTTTTTAGTTGCAATGGTAAATTATATTGTTTTTTTTGTTTGTTTGTTTAAATTTCAGAGAATTCATTCTTTGTTTATAAAAATGCCATTGCTTTCTGGTTGTTAACTTTGTATCCAGCTACTTTGCTGAATTTATTTATCAAATCTAGTAGTACTTTAGTGGAGTCCTTCAGGTTTTCTATGTACAATATCATGTCATTTGCAGATAATGACAGTTTTACTTCCTCCTTTCCAGTTTGGATATCTTTTATGATTTTTTCTGTCTGATGGCTATGGCAAGGACTTCCAATACTATGTTGAATAAGAGTGGTGAAAGTGGACATCCCTGTCTTGTTCCTGTTTTGAAGAAAAATGGTTTTAATTTTTGCCCATTGAGTATGATGATGGCTGTAGGTTTGTCATATATATTCTTTATTATGTTGAGGTATGCTTCCTCTATTCTCACTTTGCTGAGAGTTTTTGTCAAAGATGGGTGCTGGATTTTATTGAATGCTTTTTCTGCATCTATTAATATGAACATATGATTGCTGTCCTTCATTTTGTTTATGTGATGTACCATGTTTATTGACTTGCCAATATTATTCCAGCCTTGCATCCCCAGAATAAATCCCACTTGGTCATGGTGTGTGATCTTTTTAATGTATTGCTTGATCTGGATTGCTAGAATTTTGTTGCGGATTTTAACATCTATGTTCTTCAGGGATATTGCCCTCTAATTTTTTTACTTCGCAGTGTCTTTATTTTGCCTTAAGATTAGGATGATGCTGGCTCCAAACAAAGAATTTGTAAGTTTTTCCTCCTCTTAAATTTTCTGTAATAGTTTGAGGAGAATAGGTGTTAATTCTTCTTTGAATGTTTGGTATAACTGCCTGTAAATCTATCTGGTCCATGGTTTTTGTTTGCTGGGTTTTTTGATTAATGCTTCAATTTTATTACTTGTTATCAGCCTATTCAGGTTTTCTAACTCTTCCTGATCCAGCTTTGTAGGATTGTATGCTTTTAAGAATTTGTCCATTTCAACCATGTTGTCTAGTTTGTTGGCCTATAGTTGCTCATAGTATTTTGTTATGATCCATTGTATTTCTTCTGGGTTGGTTGTCATATCACCTCTTTTATTTCTGATTTTATTTATTTGGGTCCTCTGTGTTTGTTTCTTGGTGAGTCTGGCTAAAGTTTCATCAATCCCATTTATGTTTCCAAATAACCAGTGTTTGATTTCATTGTTTTTTTTAATTTTTTTTTTTTAGTCTCTATGTCATTAATTTCTGCTTTGATCTTTATTATTTCCTTTCTTATACTTCCTTGGAACTTTTCTTGCTGTTCTCATTCTAGTTCATTTACTTGTTTTGTTAGATGGTTTAGTAGAGCTTTTACTTGTTTCTTTGGTATGCCTGTACTGCTATGAACTTTCCTCTCAGAACTGCTTTCTCTGTGTCCCATAGATTTTAGACTGTTTTCTGTTCATTTTTGTTTTTTTCCATGAAGTGTTTGCTTTTTTCCTTGATCTCATTGGTAACCCATTCATTGTTTAATAACATGTTATTTAGCCTTTATGTGTTTCAATATTTTTGAGTTTTTTATAGTGTTTGATTCCTAGTTTCATGGCATTTTGATCTGAGAAGATGCTTGATATGATTTCAGTCTTCTTGAATTTGTAGAGACTTGCATTGTGCCCTAACCTGTTGTCTGTTTTTGAGAATGTTCCATGTGCACTTGAGAAGAATGTGTATTCTGCTGCTTTGGGTTGAAATGTTCTGTAAATGTCAATTAAATCCATTAGATCTAGTGTGTCATTTAAGGTCTGTGTTTCCCTGTTGATTTTTTGTCTTGATGATCTATCCAATGATGACAATGGAGTGTTAAAGTCCTCCACTATGATTGTGTTGCTGTCGATCTCCCCCTCAAAGTACACCAAGAAAATTTTTATACATTTAGGTGCTCCTATATTGGGTGCATATATATTTATAAGGGTTATTTCCTCCTGTTGGGTTGATACCTTTAGTATTATGTAATGACCATCTTTGTCTCTTGTTATGGCCTTTATTTTGAAGTCTATTTTGTGAGAAATAAGTCTGGCTACTCCAGCTTTCTTTTTGTTTCCACTTGCTTGGCATATTTTCCCCCCCATCTTTTCACTTTTAGCCTCTGTGAATCTTTTGCCCTCAGGTGAGTTTCTTGTAGACAGCATATATATGGATCCCCTTTTCTTATCCATTCATCTACCTTATGACTTTTGATTCGAGCACTTATATTTACATTTAAGGTTACTATTGATATATTCTTATTTAATGCCATTTTATCCCTTTGTGCTGATGTACCTTTCTCTCAATATTTCTTCGTAAAGCTGTCCTTTTAGCATTTCTTCCAATGCTGGTTTGGTGGTACTGACTCCTTTAGTGTTCTTTTGTCTGGGAAGCTCTTTATTTCACCCTCAGTTTTAAATGATTGCCTTGCTGGATAAAGCAGTCTTGGTTGTCTTGGTTGCAAGCTCTTGCTTTTCATTACTTGGAGAACTTCATGCCACTCCCTTTTGGCCTAAAGTGTTTCTGTTGAGAAATATGCTGTCTGCCTTATGGGAGTTCCGTTGTAGGTAACTGCTTGTGTCTCTCTTGCAGCCTTTAATATTTTCTCTTTGTTCTTAACATTTACCACCTTAGTTATGATGTTTCTTGGAGTGGATCTCTTTGGGTCTCACTTGTTTGGAACCCTCTATGCTTCCTGAACTTGTGTGACTTTCTCTCTTGCCAGTGTAGGAAAATTTTCTGTCATTATTTCCTTCACCAAGTTCTCTATTCCTTATTCTCTTTCTTCCCCCTCTTGTACCTCTGTGATGCAAGTGTTGTTTCATGTCATGTTTTCCCATAGTTTCCTCAGACTGTCCTCATGCTTTTTATGTTTTTTTTTTCTTTTTGCTGCTCTTATTGTTTTTTCTATTTTATCTTCGAATCTACTTTTCTTATCTCTGCTTTATTGAGCCTGCTTTGAATTTCTTCCAGTGTATTCTTGATATCAGATATAGTATTCTTCTTTTCTGTCTGGTTCTTATTGATGATATCTAGCTCTTTTTTCATTTTTTCACTAAGTTCTTGGACCTTTCCATTGTGTGTCTCGTTGTCATTAATTTTCTTGAGCATTTTTATAATCATTACTCTGAGCTATATTTCTGATAACTTGTTTAACTCCATCTCATCAAGATCTTTTTTCTGGCAATTTATCCTTTTATTTAGTTTGGAGGGTGTTTCTTTGTCTCCCCATTTTGGTGGCTCTTGGTGTTTGTTTCTGTATATTAGATATATTTTGCTGTCTCCCAGTCTTGTGGAGTGGGATTTCATAGTGTATGTCTAGTGAAGTCCAGAGGTGTGTTTTTCTTATACTTCTCAGCTATTTGCTCTAGACATGTTCCTTTTGTAGGTGTCCCTTTTTGGGGTTCTTTGGGCTCTACTATTGCAATTGGCTCTTGATTATTGTTGACCCATTCTTGGATGGATTATCCTCTGAGGCTGGCTAACTGTGTGTCTCATCCCCAACCACATTGTGTGAGCTGTTGTACAGGTGCTGGCAAGGGAAGACAATACACAACCAAACTGCCATGAAAGAAGTACCTTACAAAATATGCTGACAATCACAATGAAAACATCCCAAGTTCAAGTAGAATTGGAAGAGTGAAGCAAGAACACAAATGCCAAAGCAAAAAAAAAAAAAAAAAAAAAAAAGAGAGAGAAAAGGATATTATTGCTAAGAGTAATTTAAAAAAAGATAAAATAAGAAGTAAAAAATAGGAACCTACTGAGAGTGAAAAAAGGCAGAGAAAAGATTCTGAAAGAAAGATGAGCAAAAAATTAATGGTAGAGAGTTGGAATAAGAAAATGTTTGAAAAATAAAAATACAATAAAGAGACAAACAGAAACAAAGAAACAAACAGACAAGAAAACAGGAGAAAGAAAGAAGAAAGCAAGCAAGCAAGCAAGCAAGAAAGAAAGAAAAAGTTATTCCAGTGGAACAAGAAGAGAGAGAGAGAGATAAAGCAAGGGCAGGGAAGGAGTTTATAAGAGATATGAAGAAACAGTAGAGAAAAACAGTAAAATTATTGGTTATAATAATGTCCCAGCAATTAAGCAGAGAATATCAAGAAAATCTTGATAACAAAACAGCAGACAAAACAAAGCAAAAAATAAAATAAATAACTAAAACGACAAAAAAAGCAAAACAAAAAATTAATTAAAAATTGTAAAAATTAAAAAATTTAAAAAGAAAATATTTTCCTTTTCTCTCTTTTTTCTAAGAAAAAAAAAGTCAAATGAGTGATCTGCACCTAGGCAGTTTATGCTGTCTGAGGCTCACTGTTTTGTGTGCAGATTTCAGTTCTCCTGGGAGTTACTTCTGTATCAGCCAATGTCAGGAGCTCTCTAGGTTTGGCTCTGGTGTCCTTAGGTAGTTGGCTGGTCTGAGGCTCTCTGTGAACCACCTCGTCAGCTATTTTGCCTTCCCCTTGTGGTTGCCTGCTCTTACTCCAGAGTCTTCTGAAGAGTCTTTAGGATGCATGCTGGCTAGTGTACTTCGGGATATTTCTCCCCTTAATTAAATCTTTCACTGTGAGGCACTCACTGTGGGGAAGTTAGTCTCTGCTTCAAAGCCAACTCCTCAATCTACCCTATTCGCTAATTCTAGTTTCCTATACAGTGGCCTGCTGCAGGTTTCGATTGACTTCAGTCTGTTGACTTTTCTCTATGGGCAGTTTCAGCAGTCTTTGTTCAGTGGGTTTGATTAAAAAAATTCCTGTGAGCTCTTTGCCTGCCCAGCCCCCAGAAGGTGTTTTAAGCTTTTCCTCCAGTTCCCAAACAATAGTCCCTGAGAGTCTTAGTCCTGTATTGCTGTTCTATGTTGTTTCCCCTTCTTTCAGAACTGTGCCCTGTTGGGGATATCTGGGGCTTCAGTGAGCTGAACCAGCCCCTTTCCTGTTGGGCATGGTGTTCTTAGCCTGTGGGAGAGGTAGGCGTGCTCCGCCCCTCCTTTCCCAGATCTGGCTGATCACATGAGGCACTTATTTCAAACTCTCTACAATGTAGATACAAATCCCAGTGTTCACTGGTCTGTCTCCCCTATGCATTCCAGGAAGGTGGATGCCTTTTCAGCAAACACTAAAAAATGCACAAAGCAACACACAGGAAGAGAACCTGCCCTTCAAGGTACCATTCCCCCCATGCCTAAGTACGAACAAATGGGGTCACAAAGTCAGCCCCACATGGCTCCCCTGCATAGCTGATCTCAGTAAAGCTGGGGCAATTCCTTGTGTGCTATCCTGGCTCCCTTCAGGGCCTGTCAAAAGTCCTAGATTTGCTGCACCAGGAGCTCAGGTAGCTGGAATCCTGATCCACCCCACTGGGAGCTCTGGAGGCTGGAGTCCTGATCTACCCTTCTGGTCGCTCCAATCCCTCTCTGGTGGTGGGAGAGATCTCCTCCCCTTCCCTACACCACACAGGTCAAATGCTTTCTGGGTTTCTACAACATGCCTGACAGGAAGGCAGAAAGTCCTTGTATATGGCTTCTCAGTGCAGCCCTTCAGGCCCCTTTCTATTTGGGATCTGCCCACTGTGGGACATCTTTTCTTATGGTCAGCACCATGGGTGAAAGACTCCTGTCACACCACCAATAGAAGCTTTGTTTCACTGGAAAGGCATGTTCCCCTCTGCGCCGGCACACTGTTCCCCTGGGTTCCTATGCCTGTGCTGCATGGGGTCTCCTTCCTTTCTCCTCTGCTCTGTGATTGAGATACCAACTTTAGGATGCCAGTCACAATCTAAGGGGAGGGAACTTTGTGATCTCCATCCCTTGGGCCTTGGAGCCCAGCACAAGTTTCAGGGGGGACTCCCCCTTTCTATGCCCTCTTCTCTCTTACCAGATTCTGTGATGTTTCTTCAGTGCTTCCTACTCTAAATATGTCCACTCAGGTGTATTTCTCTTATTTTTCCAAGCTGGTTAGGCAGTGTTTTAGCAGTAAATCGAGTCTGTGGCTGGGAGCAAGGGCACTTTGCTTCTTGTCACAGTGAAGCTATCGTCTCAGATTTTGGGGATTATTTTTTTGTCTCCTTGTTTTTGCTACCTATTTAGATTTGTTTCTATGTATTAGGTAGAGCTGTTAGGTCTCCCAGTCTTTTTGATGGTTTCTGGAGCAGGTCAATGTCAGACACTGTGACCTGCCTTGAGTACCTTGTTTGAAGTTTTCTGCACTGCACAGCTGGTGGTTCTCTCTGTTGGGGCTTGGGTGTGTTTGAACTTGAACGAGATGCACACCAGGGTCTCATTTTCCAAGCCCTGGGTCCAGAAGGAAATCAGGCAAACTCAAATCACCCAGAGGCTGTTATTCAGTCTCTTAATGAGCCTCAGGCAATAGAAACTCCACAGGGTTGAGGGCAAAGTTTTCCAGCAGGGTGGGGCAATTTCTCCCCCCACTTCAGACAAAAGCTTCTTGGAAGGTAAATGTCTGCCTGAGAAAGAGGTCCTCTGCAGTATAGGGGAATGACTCAGCCCAGGGATCCAGATAGCATTCTGAACTCAATCCCCCCCTGCCAGCCTCCCTGGATTCTCCTTAGACAGCTCTAGTTCACTCTGCCTTCCCTCTGCTGGAGCCCAATGTGAGTGGCTGCACACAAAATTTTGTGCATTGGCCCTTTAAGAGGGTGCCTACCTTTCCAGCAGTCTCTTCCTAGCAGACAGCAACTCAACTGATTTTCACAGCCATATGTTATGTGGGCACATTTCTCAGTCTGGTGCTCTTGGCTGGGAAGCCCAGTTTGGGGTTTAGACCTCAGAGCCCTCAGTGGGAAACCCCAATAGCTGAGCTGTCACTCTGGACCTTCAGCTGCTGCCTATGGGAGCCCAGGCAGCCTTCTCATGACTCTGAACTTTCTACTAGTCTCTATGTGATCTCTGCTTTTTGTCCTTGGTTATGAGAATACCCTCTAGCTTGTCTTTAGTTGCAGTTCATTATTCAGGATGATTTTTCTATATTTTAGTTGTAATTCCATTTTGTTCCTTGGAGACTGTCAATGTAGCGTCCACTTAATCTGTTGCCCTCTTGGAATCTCTCTTCCTTTAGTTCTGATAGTAGCTGCTTTATATGTTATGGTATTCTGATTGGGTGCAGATATATTGAGAAATGTTACTTCTTCTTGATGTGGTTTCCTTCTTTTATTATAAAATGTCCATCTTTGTCTCATTGCTTTTTGTTATCTTGAAATCTATTTTGTCAGATTTAAGTATGGCTACATATGTTTTCTGTGGATTTCATTTGCTTGAAAAATAATTTTCCATGCTTTCAGCTTGACTCTGTATTTGTTTTTACAGCTTAGCTATAACTCTTGAAGGCAGCATATGGTTGGGTTTTGTGTTTTGATCCAATATGCTACTTTGTGCCTTTTAATTGGAGAATTCTGTCCATTTACCTTTAGGGTAGTTATTGATGTATGAGGATTTCCTATAGCCGTTTTATCCTTTATTTTTTGATAGCTCTGTGCCTCCATTGGTTTTTTTTTTCCTTTTATGTTTCTGTCATGGTTTTTTTTGTTTTTGTTTGGTGGTATTCCATACTTTTTTTCTCTGGTCTCTTTTTTAAAGTTATGTGCCTCTGTTTTGAATTTTTGTGTGGATTACTAGTAGGTTATGTAAAAGATTTTCATATATACATTAGTCTTTTTTCATTTTAATGCATTTAATCTTCATCCCCTTTAGCATAGTCAGATCTTTACCCCTTCCCCTTTTATGTTTTTCTTGTCCCAAATTATCCCTATTTATACTGTGAGTTTGTGGATGATATTATTTGTCATTTTGTGACCTTTTGTTCTTTGTATAAAGTATAATAACCCCCTTGAGTATTTCCTATAATGGAGGTCTTCTGGTGGTAAATTCCCTCAGCTACTGTATATGTGGAGAAGTCTTTATTCTTCTCATATCTAAAAGACAAGTTTGCTGGATATATTATTCTTGGTTGGTAAATTCTTTTAGTAGTTTGAATGTTTTCATTTGTTCTTTTAAAACAATTTTTATTCCATACAGTAAACACATCTCTTTCCATCAACATTTATTCCCCCTTAATCCTCTTCGACCTCATTTGACCCCACTTTCCTTCTGGTGATCACCATACTGTTGTCTGTAACTATGAGGTTTTTTTCCTTTTGCTTAATCCCCTCACCATTTACGACCAATCCCCAAAATGCCCCTTTCCTCTCAGAGCTGTCAGAGTATACTCTGTATCTATGAGTCTGTTTCTATTTTGCTTATTAGCTTATTTTGTTGATTAGTTTCCACATATAAGTGAAATCATATGTTACTTATCTTCCTCTGACTGGCTTATTCACTTAGCATAATACTCTCTAGGTCCATCTATGCTGACGCAAATACACAAATGTTAAGATTTTTTTTTTATGCCGAGTAGTATTCTGCTGTGTAAATGTACCATAGATTTTTAATTTTTTAAATTTATTTTTATTTTTTTATATTTATTTTTATTGTTGAAAGTATTATAGATGTCATCTCCCCCCCATTTATCCCCTCCACCTGGCATCTGCTTCCACTACCTCCCACCTTCTCCTTACTATTGTCTGTGTCCATAGGTTATGCAGAAATGCATATAAGTTTTTTGATTAATCTCTCCCTCCCCACTCCCTCACCCCCATTTTCCCTCCGAAATTTTTTAGACTGTTCCATGGTTCTGTGTTTCTATCTATTTTGTTCATCAGTTTATTTTGTTCATTAAATTCCACATATGAGTGAGATCATGTGATATTTGTTTTTCTCTTATTGGCTTATTTCACTTAGCATAATACTCTCCAGTTCTATCCATGCTGTCCCCAAGGGTAAGAGATTCTTTTTTTTATAGCTGCATAGTATTCCATGATGTAAATGTACCACAACTTTTTTATTGACTCAGTGTACTTTTGGGTACTTGACTGCTTCCAAATCTTGACTATTGTAAACAATGCTGCATTGAACATGGGTGCGCATATATTCTTTCAAATTAATGTTTCAGGTTTCTTAGGATATCTTCACAGAAGTGGAATATCTGGGTCAAAAGGCAGTCAGTCCAATTTTTTAATTTTTGAGGTATTTCTATAATGCTTTCCACAGGGGCTGTACAAGTCTGCATTCTCATGAACAGACCATGAGGGCTTTCTTTTCTCCACATTGTTGTCAACACTTGTTGTTTCTTGATAGCCTTTCTGACAAGTGTGAAATGATATCACATTGTGGTTTTAACTTGCATTTCTCTGATGATTAGTGACATTGAGCATTTATTCATATACCTATTAGCCATTTGTATGACCTCTTAGGAGAGATGTTTATTCAGGTCCTTTGCCCATTTTTAATTGGAATCTTTGTTTTTTTTTGATGTTGACTTGTATAATTTCTTTATCAATTTTGGATATCAATTCCTTATTAGGTGTATCATTGGTAAATATATTCTCCCATTGTTATACCCAGTTTTCACGAGGTTAATTCACAGAGACCAAATTGATCATTTCGAGGTTTATTAGCCAGTGGCTGCGAGGGGCTTATGCCCTAAACAGACTCACAGCCCCTAACAGTCTTTGCAGGGAGAATATAAAGGCAAAAACCACATTCTGTTTGGCTAAGGGAACAGGTGGGGGACTAGTGGAGCAGCAGACAGAAGCTAAGATAAGCGTTCATTAACTTTCTTGGTTAACTATTCCCTGGAACTTACTCCCTGGAATTTTTACAGCGGAAACCTTTTACAAAGTTTACAAAGAGATGGAAGAAGGGGAAGAGGTCATTGTTTACCAGATTTTGTTGCTCTTGCTTATCTTCAAAGTAGCGATTGTAAAGGTTGAAATGAGAGCACTATACTTCACCATTTAGTGGGTTGTCTTTTTATTTTGTTGATGGTTTCTTTGGCTGTACAAAAACTTTTTAGTTTGATGTAGTCTCATTTGTTTATTCTTTTGTTTTCTTTTCTGAAGATACCTATCTGAAAAAATATTACTATGTGAAATGTCCATGATTTGGTTGCCTAATGTTTTCTTCTAGGTTTTTTATTGTTCCTTGTCTGATATTTAAATTTTTAATCTATTTTGATTTTATTTTTGTGTATGGTATAAAACGTGGTCTAATATTATTTTTTTCACATATCTGTCCAATTTTCCCAAGACCATTTATTAAACAGACTACCTTTTCCCCATTGTACATTCTTGACTCCTTTGTCAATTATAAGTTGACCATAAAGGCATGGGTTTATATCTGGGCTTCTTTTCTGTTTCATTGATCTATATGTCTGTTTTTATGCCAGTATCATGCTATTTTTAATACTATAGCCTTGTAATATAGTTTGATATCAGGTAGTGTGATTTCTCTATCTTTGTTATTTTTTAAGATTGCTGTGGTTATTCAGGGTCTGTTTTGATTCTATATTAAATTTTGTTCTAGTTCTGTGAAATACACTATTGGTATCTTGACTGGAACTTCATTGAATCTATAAATTGCTTTGGGTAGTATGGACATTTTAATGATGTTAAGTTTTCCTGTCTATGGGCACAGTATACACTTCCATTTATTTGTATCTTCTTCAATTTATTTTTCACCGTCTTATAATATTTTGAATACAGTTCTTTTACATACTTGGTTCAATTTATTTGTAGGGTTTTTTTTGGATGCAATTTTAAATGGGATTTTTTTAGTTCCCCTTTATGATAGTTCATTATTAGTATATAAAAAGGCAACCAATTTTTTATATTAATTTTGTATCCTGCTGCTTTACTGAATTTATTTATCAGTTTTATTAGTTTTGTGTGTGGAATATTTAGGGTTTTGTATATACAGTAGCATGTTATCTGCAAATAGTGACAGTTTTACTTTTTCCTTTCCACTTTGGATGCCTTTTACTTATTCTTCTTGTCTGACTTCTTGTACTATGTTTAATAAAAGTTGTGCAAGCGGACATCCCTGTCTTCTTCCTGATCTTAAGGGAGATGCTTTTAGTTTTTGCCCATTGAGTATGAAGAAGGCTGTGGGCTTGTTATATATGATTTTTGTTATATTGAGGTATGTTCTTTTTATTCCCACTTTGCTGAGAGTTTTATCATAAATTTGTGCTGGATTTTATTACATGGTTTTTGTGCATCTATTGATATGATCATGTGATGTATTATGTTTATTGATTTGGAGATATTATATCAATATTGTATCAATATTGTATTCACAGAATAAATCTCACTTGATCATGGTGTATGATCTTTTTAATGTATTGCTGAATCTGTTTTTTCATATTTGTTGAGGATTTTAGCATTTATGCTAATAAGGGATATTGGCCTATAATTTTCTTTCTTCACAGTATCTTTATCTGGTTTTTGGACTGAAGATAATGCTGTCCAGGTAAGATGAGGTTAGGTGTCTTCCTTCCTCTTGAATTTTTTGAAGTAGTTTGAGAAAGATAGTTTTTGTTTTCCTTTTTTTTTTTTTTTTTTTTAATATTTGGTAAAATTCACCTGCAAAACCATCTGGCCCAGGGCCTTTGTTTTTTGTTTTTTGTTTTTTGGAGGTTTTTGATTACTGCTTCAATTATTGTAATATGTTTATTCAGATTTTCTGATTATTCCTGATTCAGTTTTGGGAATATTTTTGTTTCTAGAAGTTCATCCATTTTGTCCAAATTTCTCCAATTTGTTGGCATGTAGTTGTTCATAATATTTTCTTACAATCCTTTGCATTTCTGTGAGTCTCTCCCTGGCATACAGCAACCCAGCTGCTTTTCACAGTCAGATGTTATGTGGGGCCCCTTTCTCAGTTCTGGTACTCTTGGCTGGGAAGCCCAGCCTAGGGTTTAGACCCTAGAGTCTTCGGTGGGAATCCCCCCTAGCTAAGATATCTCTTCCAATCTTCAACTGCTGCCTGTTGGGGCCCAACCAGCCCTCTTGCGCCTCTGTACTTCCTCCCAGTCTCTACGTGGTATCCACTTTTTCTCCTTGGTTACGAGGGTGCTCTCCTTGTAGGCTTCAGTTGCAGTTCATTATTCAGGATGATTTTTCTACATTTTAGTTGTAATCTCTCTTTGGTACCAGGAGAGTGTCAGTGTAGCTTCCACTCAATGCACCACCATCTTTTATCTCCCTTCTTTGTTTTTTATTATATCCTTTGTTTTAAAGTCTATATTTTCTGATTTAAGTATTTCTACCCCAGTTTTAAAATTTTCATTTGCATAAAATGTCTTTTCATCCCTTTACTTTTAGTCTGTGTATCTTTCATTTTTGATGTGGGTGTTTTGTAGACAGTGTATATATGGGTTTTACTTTCTTATCCATTCAGCTACCTTATGTCTTTCATTTAAAGATTTTAAGCCGTTTACATTTTAAGCGATTATTGATAGGTTTGTATTTATTGCCCTCCCTCCCTCCCTTCCTCCCTTCCTCCCTTCCTTCCTCTTTCTTCTCTCTTTCTCTCTTCTTTCTTTCTTTCTTTCTTTCTTTCTTTCTTTCTTTCTTTCTTTCTCTCTCTCTCTCTCTCTCTCTTTCTTTCTTTCTTTCTTTTTTTCTTTCTTTCTTTCTTCTTTCTTTCTTTTCTTTCTCTCTCTTTCTCTCTCTCTCTCTCTTTCTTTTCTTTCTTTCTTTCTTTCTTTCTTTCTTTCTTTCTTTCTTTCTTTCTTTCTTTCTTTCTTTCTTTCTTTTTCTTCTTTCCTTTCCTTTCCTTTCCTTTCCTTTCCTTTCCTTTCCTTTCCTTTCCTTTCCTTTCCTTTCCTTTCCTTTCCTTTCCTTTCCTTTCCTTTCCTTTTCCTTTCCTTTCCTTTCCTTTCCTTTCCTTTCCTCTTTCCTTTCCTTTCCTTTCCTTTCCTTTCCTTTTCCTTCCTTCCTTTCCTTTCCTTTCCTTTTCCTTTCCTTTCCTTTCCTTTCCTTTCCTTTTCCTTTCCTTTCCTTTCTCTTTCCTTTCCTTTCCTTTCCTTTCCTTTCTTTCCTTTTCCTTTCCTTTCCTTTCCTTTCCTTTCCTTTCCTTTCCTTTCCTTTCCTTTCCTTTCCTTTCCTTTCCTTTCCTTTCCTTTCCTTTCCTTTCCTTTCCTTTCCTTTCCTTTCCTTTCCTTTCCTTTCCTTTCCTTTCCTCTTTCTTTTCTTTCCCGCCTCCTCCTTCTCCTCTTCCTCTTCCTTCTCTTCTTCCTCTTCTTATTTTTCTGGAAGACACTTTAACATTTCTTGTAATACTGGCTTGGTGGTAATGACTCTAGCTTTCTCTTGTATGGGAAGCCCTTTATTTCTCCTTAAATTTTAAACAATAATTTTGCTGTGTAAAGCAGTCTCAGTTGTCTTTGCTTTTAATCTTTTGAATAGTTTAGACCAATTCTTTCTGGCTTGATATGTTTCTATTTGAAAAATAATCTGACAGTCTTATGGGAGCTCCCTTGTAGGTAAATGTTTTTCTCTTGCTGCCTTTAAGATTCTTTCTTTGTCCTTAACCTTTGCTATTTTAATTATGATGTATCTTGATGTGGACGTCTCTGGGTTCATTTTGTTTGGTACTCTCTGCCCTTCATGGATTTATGTGTCTTTTACCTTCACCAGGTTAGGGTAGTTTTCACTCATTATTTCTTCAAATAGGTTCTTGATCCCTTGCTCTTCTTGTTTTTCTTGTACCCCTATGATGCAGATGTTGTTATGATTCATGTTGATTCACAGCCATCTTAAACTATCCTCATTTAAAAAAAAATATTTTTCTTTTTGCTGCTCTGAATGGGTGTTTTCTGCTACCTTGTCTTCCAAATCAGTGATTTGATCCTCTGCTTCATCCATCCTACTGTTTATTCCTTCTAGTGTATTTTTCATTTCTGATATTGTATTCTTCATTTTTGACTAGTTCTTTATTGTGGTTTTTATATCTTTTTTCATGTTGTTGTAGTTCTCACTAAATTTCTTGTAGGTCTTACTAAGTTCCTTTAGCATACTTATAACCATTTTGATTGAACTCTCTATCTGATAATTTGCTTGTCTGAATTTTGTTTGGTTCTTTTTCTGGAGATTCCTCTTTTTCTTTCATTTGGGACATTTTTTTTTAAATCTCCTTATTTTGGCTGCCTCTTTGTGTTTGTTTGTACATATTAGGTAGATCTACTGTGCCTTTCAGTCTTGGTAGTCTGGGCTTATGTAGTAAGTATCCCATGGGATCCATTAATGCAGTCTGCTTGACCACCTGAGCTGAGTGCTCCAGGATTGTCCCTTTTGTGTGTTATGTGAGCTCTTTTTTGTAAATAAGTTTTTATTCCTATTGGCCTTTTCATGGGTGGGCTCAACCCTCAGGCTTGCTGACTGTGTACAAGTTACAGTGTAGGTGGTTACCACACTAAGTGGAATTTGCCACTGCAGGATCTGGTGCCTGCCAAGATCTCCCTTTGGACCTGTCACTTGTGAAGCTAATTTGTTCATGCTCTGATGTTGTCTGAAGCTGACCATGGGGTGTAATGCTCCTGAGGCCTCTTGGGAGGGACTCCTGTGCAAGTCAATGTCATACATTGCTTGTGACTGGCCCTGGGCCACTTGTTTGGTGCTTCAAAGCAATTCAGAGTTTGTGGCTGTCCCTGCTTGGCCAGGTTGTGCATGAGAATAATCAAGCTGTACACCAAGGCAGATTCCATGAGCACCAAGGTCAATGGTTTGTCAGCAAAAAGCCCAAGGCATTCAAAGATCTGCTTCTACCAGGCTCTGCCTCCTGGCTATCTCTTAGTCTCAGCCACTGATAAAGCCTCTGGTAATACTTGAGTTGCATGAGGAAGGTTTTCAGTGAGTCACCAGGTAGGAGTGGGTGCAAGTGGTATTTACATGGTTGATACCAGTTCAGTCTCAATGTCCGTGCTGGATCTGAGGGCACTCAGCAAAAGTCTCAGTGTATACCATGTCTAGCTGCCATCCAATGTGTGCCCACAGACATTTGTTGTGAGGAGGGGTCTCAAGAATTTGTTGGGGTGAGGCCAACAGTTTTTATCAGGCCCAAGGAGACCAAGATTTGACTGTGTGAAGTTAGGGCTCTGCATTGGTTGGGCATGCAAGAAAAAAATGTCTCTCATTCTTGAGCCATACACAACTCAGTCTGTCCTAGATTCTGTGTTGAATCGAGCTCAGCAGGATGGAGCTGCTGGGAGTTAAAAGGGTTGGGCTCATGGATCTCCTTTCAGGGGAAGCGCCAGTCATACTTGGGGTAAGGAGGGAGGTGTGGCACCCACCCCAGAGTTACAAAACTCAGTCATTGATACCCCCCAAGTCTGCCCAGAGCTTTACATTCTTGTCCAGGTAGCTGACTCCTAAGCAGGGTGGAGCAACAAGGAGTCCAGAGGGTAAGGCTATTGTATTCCCCAGGCTGATGCCATGAGGGGGTGTGTGCTTCACCCAAGAAATTTGGCATCTGCTGTGTGAGAGAGTAACTCAGAACAGATATTGTGGCCCAGAACCCCTGTCTCTTTTCATGTGACTCTAGTATGCCCCTCTTTTCCTCCACCAGAGCCCAGGGGAATGGCTGAAAATGAGATTTTGTTCATTGGCCCTTTAAGGGGGCACCTGTGTCTCTAATAGACTTCTTTATCTTTCTGCTGGACAAAATTTCTGCTGATTTTTCACAGTCAGATGTTATGTGGGTGCTTCTTCCTGGCTCTGGTGCTGTGTGCTGTGGAATCCAGCATGGGGTTGACACCCCACTCTTCTTAGAGGGAAACTTTGCAGCAGAGATATCCTTCTGGGATCTCAGCCACCTCCCATGGGAGTGGGCCAGCCCTTTCTGAATCTCTTTTTCTACTACCAGTCTCGATGTGACTTCTTTGGCAAATCTTTGCATATAAGATATCTGTTCAGTTAGTCTTCAGATGGTTATTCAGGTTGATTGTTCTATATTTTAGTTGTAAATCCAGTTTGGTCCTGCGAGGAGCTGAATGAAGCTTACCCCAAGTGCCACTATCATGGATTCTCCCAGGAGTTTGAATATGTGATTCCACTCTTTTCTAGATTGTAGGGTTTTTGTTGAGAAGTCTGATAATAATTTAATGGGCTTTCTTTATAGGTTACTTTCTTCTTTTTCTTGGGAATTCTTTCTTTGTCATTCATTTTTGACAGTTTTAATACAATGAGCCTTGGAGAGGGCCTTTTTGGATTGATTCAAGTAGGTGTTCTGTTTGCTCCTTGGATATGAGGATCTAGCTCTTTCTATAAGTTTGGGAAGTTCTCTTCAACTATTTGTTTGAATAGGCTCTCTTTCCCCTTCTCCCTCTCTTTTTCCTCTAATATGCTTATTATTTTTATATTGCTCTTTCTGATGCAGTCTATAGTTGTAGACTTCTTTTTTTTTTTTTTTTTATGCTTACATCTCTCTCCTTCCCTCTGTCATTTCTAGATTTCTATCTTGATATTACTATTTCTTTCCTCTGTCTGCTCAGCTCTATTTCCTGTGCTTGCTAGGTCATTTTTTATCTTTTTAATTGAATTCTTAATCTCCAGAATTTCTATTTGTTTGTTTTTTTAAGTCTCAGTTTGTTTGGTAACATACTTATTTTGTTCACTGATTTTATTTCTGAGTTTATTAAACTGCTTATCTGTGTTTTCTTGCATCTTGTTGAGTTTTTTTAGAACTGCAGTCTTGAATTCTCTGTCAATTAAATAATGTATTTCCATGTGTTTAAATTTTTTCCTGGAGATTTTTTTTCTTCTTTTTCTTTTTGAAAAGCTTGAAACAATTTATTTAACTGCTTTATACAAGATTTACATTTTTCACACCACCCCTTAACACCAACCCAGTGGAGGCACCAAATCCACAGCCCCTTTTTATTTTCTTTTTGAGCTGCCTCATTACCTTAGTTATTCATGGTATTTGATGGATATGTATGAGTGGCACTTCTCTAGTAGATTGATAAAAAATCTTTCTATTGTTTTCCAGTATAAGGTGCTGAATGACAAGTTTTATAGTTCTCTTGCATTGGTTTGGGTTTTCAGATCTCTGGGATGGTGAAAAGTGGCTTGTGTTCTCTGGGAAAGTGGGCATCTTCTCTGTGTTCAGGCCACCTCTTTCTCAGGGGACCAACTCTGTGGGGGAGTGTGGTGGGCCATGGTGTTCCAAATCCATAAAATTCTAGTACTGTCCTCTGAGGCCAGACACTTAACAGTGTAGCTGTAATATGTGGGGGTGAGGTGAGCTGGGGATATTTGGCTGCTTCCTTTGTTGCTTTGCCCTCCCAGTAATGGTGATTGACAGACCTCTGCTGCCTTCCCTCTGTGTCTTCACTGGCTCTGGGATTAGTCACAGAGTACACCTGTTGTTCATGGAAAAAAATGTTTCTGTAGTACTAGTTCTCGGGTTTGCCAATAATGTGCTCTTCAACCCAGTACCTCACTGCTACAGCTTCTTCTGGGACTTGCTGCTAGCTCTGGGTGGGTGAAGGGATGTGGCCAAGCTCCATAGCTTTGTTTCTCTTTCTGGAATGCTGGTTGCTAAACAACTGTGCTTGCACCACTGTGCTTCAATCCTGCCCAGGTCGCTGGGCTCAGCCAAAGCTCATATTGGTCATTCTTGCAGGATTGCTCACTTTACCCCTTTGCTCCTCTTGGCTGAAGAGAGTGCCAGTTGCAATATGATTCTTCCCCTTTCCCAGCTGAGCCCTGCAGTGAGCTCTGAGCTTTGAGCTCTGAGCTAGTTTGTGTCTCTAGCCTGTTTCTGTTCTTCTCCCTTTGCACTTTCCCAGTTTGCTCTCACCTGCACACCTTCACATGGTTCAATGTGCAAATCTCTTAGACTCATTTGTGCATTGGTCAGGGAATACTTTGTTAAATTATAGCTACTCAAATTGTTGAAACTTCAAGGGGAGAGATCAAGGGGACCTCTTATACCACAATTCCTCTGATGTCACCTAATTCTATTTTTTAATTCATTCAATGGTGACAACAATATTCATTGCATAGGGTTATTATAAGTTTTAAATGAATATGACATACGTGAGTATTTATATACTAAATGCAATATAAATGTAAGGTATATTTATAGTCATAATGGATTTTGAGAACTAGCAGAGGAGATAGGTAATTTAGGAAGAAGAAAAAATATAGAAGACAGCAGGAAAGTTAAGAGAAAACCAGCGGAGTCATTTTCACATTATTAGAAATAAAAGAATGGAATTAAAACTGCCACCCAAATCAAATTCAAACCCAAATCCCAAGTCCAAGCCAAACCAAAGTATGTCAACAAATGAGACTGAAAAAAACTGTATTCAGCCTTCTAGTGTGTTAGGAGCATATTAAGTTGCTCTTCTCCATCTTAAGAATATATTCATTATTGCCTTCTTCTTGGGAGAACCTGCTGGTCAGTGCTCCTGGGTCTGATGTGAAAATAGAGTGAACCAACTTGCTGGATAACATCCCACAGATCTTGTTTTAGTCCCAGAGTCCCTTCTCTGGCCCAGCCTGGCTCCTCTTGATGACACAGGCTCCAGAAATGCCTAATTTTTTCTTTCTCTTCTTAGGACTTTGAATACCAGGAGTAGAGAGATCGGTCTTAGTCCCCAACTCCTTACTTTTTTACTTTACTAGAACACAGGTGACAAGAACTTTTTTATTTTAAGAATTTTTATTCTGATAAACTTGTGGTAACAAATAGGGAATATTAGAAAAGGAGATACAACAAACATGGAAATGTTACAAATTTTATAACAGCCTTAGTATTTCCACTACTAATAGTAATACCACTGTTTCTATTATAGTGCAAAGTGGGAATGTAACTAAAGAGTTAAATTTGAATCAGGTTAACTTACATCTTTTTCTTAAGAAAGAAAGAGAAAGTGAATATTCTCTCTTGTATGCTACATACTTTAGTATATGAGACCTCCCAGGTATGTATGCATATATGAATCTTTTTCCCTGCCCTATCATGGTTGGACAGATGTTACTTTGGTCTCTCTTGAAATCATTTTTATCTCTTATGTCATGCACGCAAATCTATAAAGACATCCTAAAGAATGTTTGCACAAATAGACATTTATGTGAGCTTGTGTGAAGTAAACTGTCAGGGAGATGGGGGTAGCTTTTCAGAATCAATGAGGACATGAGTGATGAGTTAACCACTACAAATTAGCCTAGGCTCACAAACCAGAACTCAAATAAATCAAGCTGTTGCAAGTCAGAATTTAATAACATGTAAAACATGGTCTACAATGATAGTTCATATAGTATTTATTCAGTCTCCTGATTTTCAGTGCTATAAGATATAAAAGCTTGGAAAGGCTGTGTAAAAGGGTTTTAGACCTGGGTGAATTTTTGCAGAGTGGAAGTTTCTGTACTGATTCACATGATATCTTTTCTGGGATATAATGATGTTTGCATATAAATACTGTTTCTCCTTACTTTTGTGGATGCCAGTGAGCCTGACAATTGAATCACTTATCTAGGTGTCCATCACTGTGTACACATTGTCATTCCAGAACTCCTGGGAGCTCTATAAAAGCCTACTTTCCTTCAAAATGGCAGGACATTTTGTTTGGGCTTAACTGAACCAACCATGAGGACTAAAGACAGCTACTTGATGCTGAAATTAAAACATAAATATCAGGGACTATGTCCTTCTTTATTAATCCTCAACATTATGTTCCTTGCATTCCCAGAGGAGCCAAACACATAATTCACAGGATCAGGCACTGTTCTAGAAGATCAAAGTGGAGGGAAAGTACAGATTATAGAATGGAGGCATGAGAGTAGAATTGGAATGAGGGGCAGAAACATGCACCTTTAGTTTTCTCTGTGTTTGGTTGGCAACAAGTTGTCAAGGGGATCTTTCAGGACACAGTAATTTGAGAAAGAACAAAGTAGACAAAAAGATCTAGTGTTAGATATAAATTAAAAGCTGTTTCTATGAATTGAAAGTATTTCTCTCTTAAAAAGATGATTGTATATTATTTTTTTAAACCAGAATTTGATGTTTGGCATTTGTGTCTCCTAATTCTCAGATCATTTATTATAACTTTTCTTTTTTGAGGTGTTAGAATAATGCTCTGAAGAATAATGAAAATTCAGAGACTTTCTAAACCTCTGGGGACCAGGTAGAGTTTGGGATGATTTAGGGGCAACCAGACAATGCTTCATTACACAGGAAACTGACCCTTTTCCCATCTGCTGTAAATGAGATCTGAAAACTTTCTGCACCCTATTATCTTGTCAATTCCTAACATCAGTTTCTAACAAAAGAGTTGAAATGCAATATACCTTTGGCTGGAAAAAAAAAGTACTTAGGATTTAGTGGACTGTAACTTGGCTGCAAGTACAAATGGGTTAATATTTAACTTGTAATATGATTTTCTTCATGCAGATTGCAATGTTTACATCTTGGAATGAAGTCTACTTCTTTGTATAGGTGGTTATCAAGTGGGAAACATTGGAGAATAGCCAGAGGGGCTTTAAGGGGTATATCTTGCACACCTCTGTATGAACATTGACACTTTACATAGGAATTCACAGAATTTTCTTTTTTTAAAAAAAATTATTTTAATGGGGTTATAGAATGTCTCCATTCTATAATCTGTACTTTCCCTCCACCCTTATCTTCTAGGACAGACATTGGTGAATAGGGTCACATAGGTTTCAAGAATACATTTCTATGATATAAGATTTGTATATTGCAGGTATGCTGACCACCCAAAGTCAAATTATCTTGTCACCATATATTAGGCTCCCTCCATCCCCACACACCCCTCTACCACCTTCCCTCTGGTAACCACCACATTGCTGTCTGTGCCCATGAGTTGAAGTTTTATATCTCACATGTAAGTGAAATCATATGTTTTCTAAGATTTTTCTGCCTGACTTATTTTGTGTAGCATAATATTCTCAAGGTCCATCTGTGTTGTCATAGATGGCAGTGTTTAATCTTTTCTTATGGCTGAGTAGTATTCCATTGTATACATGTACCACATCTTTTTTATCCAATTCTATATCGAAGGACACTTTGGTTGTCTGCATGTCTTAGCTACTGGGAATAATGCTGCAATGAACATAGGGGTGCATATATCTTTTTGATACATGTATTTTGAGTTTTTTAGGTAGATTCTCCAAGAGAGGGACTGCTGGGTCATATAGTATTTCTATTCTTAATTTTTTGAGGGATATCTAGACTGTTTTCCCCATAGTGGCTGTACCGGTCTACATTCCCACCAGCAGAGAATGAGGATTCCCTTTTCTCCACAACTTCTCCAAAACTCGTTATTACTTGTCTTGTTGATAATAGCCATACTTTTTTTCTCAGAATTACTTTGGCTATTCAGGGTCGTTTGTTGTTCCAAACATATCTGATGATCTTTTTGTTCTATTTCTTTAAAAAATGACATTGGGATTTTGATGGGGATTGTATTAAATCTATATATTGCTTTGGGTGATATGGATATTTTAACTATGAGATTCTTCCAATCCATGAACATGAAACATATTTTCATTTTGGTTTGTCTTTTTCAATCTCTTTTAATAATTCTTTGTAGTTTTCAGTATATAGGGTTATTACATCCTTTGTTAAGTGTATCCCTTGGTATTTTAAATTTTGGTTGCAATTGCAAAAAAATATTTCTTTTCATTTCTTTTTCTGAAGTTTGTTATTTGTACATAGGAAAACAGTGGATTTTTGTACATTGATTTTGTATGCTGAAACTTTACTGTATTTGCTTATTATTTATAATAGATTTTTTGTGGAGTGTTTAGGGTTTTCTAGGTACAGAATCATGCCATCTGGCTTAGCTGGCATGGCTTAGTGGTTGAGCATTGACCTATGATTCAGGAGATCACGGGTCAACTACCGGTCAGGGCAGATGCCCAGGTTGCGGGCTCAATCCCTTATGAGGGGTGTGCAGGAGGCAGCCGATCAATGACTCTCATCATTGATGTTTCTCACTCTCTCTCTCTCCTTCTCCCTTCCTCTCTGAAATAAATACATATTTAATAAAAGAAAAATAATCATGTCATCTGCAAAAAGTGACACTTTTACTTCTTTCCTACCAATTTGGATGCCTCTTATTTATTCCTCTTGTCTGATTGCTCTGGCTAGGACTTCCAGAACTATGTGGAGTAACAGTAGTGAAAATAGACATCTTATCTTATTCATGATTTTAGAAGAAAAGTTTTCAGTTTTTCACCATTGGCAGACGATTTGTCATATATTGCCTTTATTACACTGAGTTACTTTCCTTCTATATCCATTTTATTGAGTGTTTTAATAAACAATGGCTGTTGTACCTTATCAAATGCTTTTTGCTGCATCTATTGATAGGGTCATATAATTTTTTCCTTTGTTTTGTTAATGTGGTGTATTACATTGATTGATTTGCATATGTTGAACCATCCTTGTGCCCCTAGAATGAACCTTACTTCTGAAAACACTCTCTTCACATCACTGCCAAGTTGTCTTCTTACCTCTGTGGTTAATTCTTTTCAACTTCCTTGGCAAATTTGTCTTTCTCTTTTTGACCTTCACATGTTGAAGTTTCTTAAGGCTCAGTCCTGTAGACAAACCCTACAGTGTTCAAGCAAAGGACATAAATGAAGAAAATGAGCAAAGTGAAAATATGTCAGACTAGAGAGTTTATGATCTATGAAGAGTGTATCTGCAACTCTGCTCCAGCTACTTTTTGCTATGCTAGATGAAAACCCAAGGTTGTCAGAGGTTCTAATATTTTTTTCTTTGAATCCCAAAGCCCAGAAACTCTTTTAGAGTTGGTGCTCTGGAAATGCACGTAGTGAGTGATAAGAATATAAGAATGAAAATTTATTCAAGAGAGTAAGGTCTGTGTTATCTGATCAATTATTTATTTTTATCTTTTTAAATTTTTTTAATCCTCCTACCCCCTTTTGGTGTGTATGAAAGGTGACATAGATTTTATAGAATCAATAGCCATAGCATAAAGGTCTTAAATTATTTAAACACATTTAGGAAGATGTTCAAACTTTTTTTAGTTAACAATCTTTCTTATTACCTTCTAGTTATTAAGAATATGCTTAGAATATAAACAATAAAATTGGAATAATCACATATTAGTTCAATGAACACAACACAGTGAAGCATCCAATATAATTCATAGGTAATGAGTTAAAATACATTGTGTATCAAGAAGTGGTTCGTGTACTTTACTTTGTGTTCAGCAGGTCACTAACTTTGTGATCTCTGCATCTTTATAACCAATGCACAGCTGTCATGGAAATCTACTAAAGTTTTTTCAGTCAACTGCAGTTTCACTTCCAAGGTTGTATTGATTCATAGCATTTTGTAGTTAGCACATCTTGACAAGAACCATAGGTGTTACTCTGAATTCTCAATGTCTTTTTTTAGATCTTTAAATCAATTACTACTAATATGATGAAAAATTCAGTTTTCCACCATAAGTACTATTATTCTCAGAACTTCAATTTGACAGCATATAAGATTGGAAAATAAATGAATTGAATTGAATTGAAGTTTTCTGACTCCTAAATCACCCCTCAGTGAACTGTTTTGCTTAATAGATGATAATCTACGTTGATCCACACAAGTTAAGTGAATTGGAGATTGTACTTGGAATTGATGAGTACTTTACCTCAGATCCATATGCTTATGTTTGAAGGAAAGCTGAGATAATGAGAGGGCTGAGGTGGTTATGTTAGGGGTGATGTAGTGGGGAGGTAAGAATTCTGCAGAGTTGAGATGATTTTAGATATTTACACATTAACCAAAATTAATTTGTGGGCTCATATTCATTTTTATATTTTCTCCTATTAATATGTAATTTTTGTAATTTATTGATTTAAGAGAAAGAGAAACATTGATTTGTTGTTCTACTTATTTGTGCATTCATTGGTCAATCCTTGTATATGCCCTGACCAGGGACTGAACCCACAACCTTGACATATCAGGATTACACTCTAACCAACTGAACTACCTGGCCAGGGCCTTAATTTTTTAAATTGTTTTTTCTCTCTGTCTTCTTCCTGCTCCATTCCCTTCTCTCTTTAGTCTACTATTTATAAAACTAAAGCATTTTTTGCGTGTTGAATTTAGTGAATAAACTGCCTCACTTGAATTACAATTAAACAGCAAATGCATGATCATGTTTTACTTTCTTTCAAAAGATAAACATAATCTTTCTTTTTTAAAAAAAGTGTATAATTCAGTGGTTTTCATATATTCACAGACTTATGCAACTGTTACCACTAATTCCAGGACATTTTTATCACCTTAAAAAAACCATCTTATATGCTCCAACAATTCTAGTTCTGGATATATACCCAAAAGAATTAAAATTAGGGTCTTGAAGAGATATTTAGACATCTATGTTCATAGCAGCATTATTTACAATAGCCAAAAAGTGACAGAAATCCAAGTGTCCATCAGTGGATGAATGGATAAACAAAATGTGGTATTTACATACAATGGAATATTATTCAGCCATGACTCATGCCACAATGTGGATGAACCTTGAGGACATTATGTTAAATGAAATAAGCCAGTCACAAAAAGACAAATACTTCATGATTCCACTTATATAAATTACCTAGAGTAGTTAAATTCATAGAAACAAAGTAGAATGGTGATAGGGGTTGGGGGGAGGGGCAAAGGAGACATTGTTTAATGGTTACAGAGCTTCAGTTTTGCAAGATAAGTAGAGCTCTCGAGATGGATGGTGGTGATGATTGGACAGCAATGTGAATATGTGTAATACCACTGAACTGTACACTTAAAAATGTTTAAGATGATAAATTCTGATGTGTATTTTACCACAACTATAAAAGAGAAAGAAAGAAACTTTGTACTCATTAACAGTAACTTCTCACTCTCCCTTCCCACAACCCCTGGCAACTACTGATCTATTTCCTGTCTCTCTGTAGTTTTGCCTATTCTGGACATTTAATATAAATGGAATGTTACAATATGTGGCCTTTTATGTTTGGCTTCTTTCACTTATATATATGTTTTAAATATTCATTCATGTTGTAGAATGAATCAGTACTTCATTTTTTTTATGACTGAATGGTATTTTATTGTATGAATGTACCACATTTTGTTTACCCATTCATCAGGTGCATTGTTTCCACTTTTGGCCATTGTGAATAGTGCTGTCATGAACATCTGTGTACAGGGCTTTGTGTGGGCATGTTTTAATTTCTTCTGGGTAAATACTGAGGAGTGGAATTGTTGGGTCATATATAATTCTATGTTTAACGTTTCTAGGAGCCATCAAACTGTTTTTCAAAGTGGCTGTACCATTTAATACTCCCACCAGCCATATATGAGTCTTCCAGTTTCTCCACATCCTCATTAATACTTGTTATAGTTTATTTTTATTATTATTAGCGATTAAAGTGTGTGTACAGTGGTAGCTCATTTTGGGTTTGATTTGCATTTCACAAATGATGAGTAACATTGAGCATCATTTCATGTGCCTGGCCATTTGTACATCTTTGCAGAAATGCTATTCAAATCCTTTGCCCATTTTAGGGTTATTTGTCTTTTTCTTATTGAGTTGTAAGAGTTCTTCATATATTCTGGATTAAGATTTTCATTGAATATATGACTTTTAAATATTTTATCCCTCTCTGTGGGTTTTCTTTTTCACTTTCTTGAAGGTAGTTTTTAAAGTATAAAACTTTTAAATTTTGAAAAAATTCCTTTTGCGTATTTTTCTTTTGCCAGTTGTCATATCTAAGAAGCTATTGTCTGACCTAAGGTTGCAAAGTTTTACTCCAAAGTATTCTTCTAAGAGTTTATAGTTTTAGCTCTGACATTTATGTCTGCAATCTATCTTTTTGTGTGTGTGTGTGTATGGTGTAAGTTAGGGGTCCATTTTATTATTTATTTATATTTATTTATTTATTTATTTATTTATTTATTTATTTATTTATTTATTTATTAATTATTTATTTATTGTCTTGCATGTGCATATCCACTTGTTCCAGCACCATGTGTTGTAACAACTAGCCTTTTCCCATTGAACTTTCTTGGCACTTTCGTTAAAAATCAATTGATCATAAAACTAAGGGTTCATTTCTGGGCCCTCAGTTCTGTTACATTGACCCACATGTCTGTCTTTATGCCAATACTACACTTACTTGACTGTTCTAGCTTATAGTAAGTTTTGAAATCAGAAAGTGTAAGTCCTACAACTGGTCTTTTCCCCCCTGAGATTGTTTATATTGGGTCCTTTGTATTTGTATGTGAATTTTTGGATCACCATGTTAATTTCTGCATATAAGTCAGTGTAAATTTTGATAGGGATTACATAAATCTATAGATTAGATTGGGTAGTATTGCAGTTTTAACAATATGCTTACCCTGAGCTATGAACATTGACTGACTTTCAATTTGTTTAGACTTTCTTTCAGTGATGTTTTGTAGTTTTCAGCATACAAGTCTTGCACTTGTTTGGTTAAATTTACTAAGCATTTTCTTCTACTCAATGCTATTAAGAATGTACTTGTTTTCTTAATTTCATTTTTAGACTCTTTGTTGCCAATGTATAGAAATGCAATTGATTTTTGTATATTTCCCTCATGAATACCCAGCTAATAATGTCAGAACATTCCTTCTTTCCTCCATTCTTGGTTATGCCATTCTCATCTCGGAAGTAGTTAATTCACTTAGCCATTTGTCAGGAAACTTGGTATCACTGTCTCTCACCATCTATGCCCAATTACTCAATAACTCACCGCTAATTTATTTTGAAGTCTCTGCATTAAATAGATATTTTTCTTTTATTATTGTTGACAGTATGACATGTCCATTTCCCCTGTCTCACCCTCCTCCGCCTAGCTGCTGCCCCACCCCAGGCCTTCCTCACACTATTGTTTGTGTCCATGGGCTGTGCATACATGCATATATGTTCTTTAGTTAATTTCTAACAAAGATCTGGAAACAGCCCAAGTGCCCATCAGTAGATGAATGGATAAAAAAGCTGTGGGACATTTAAACAATGGAATATTATTTGGCTGTAAAAAAGAAAGATCTCTTACCTTTTGCATTAAATATATTTTGAATTTGTTCCTACTTCTCCTCCCCCGCCTGCCTTGGGAACAACTGCGTTCGGTAGTCTTCTAACCAGTCTCTCCACCTCCAGTTTCTTCTCATACAATTCATTCACCAGACCAGTCACAATACTTACTTTTCTGAAGAAAGTGTCTTATCATTTGGCTTCCATGCTAGAAACTTCAAGTGGCTTCCCGTCTGCTGGAGAAAGCCTAAATCCTCTTCAAACTCCTTAGCACAGTGTACAAGACCATAAAGTCTGTGCGAGATCTGAATTTTTAACTTTGTTTTCTGCCACTCTCTTGTATAGTCTTACCTTCAGCCATGAGAGGGATGGTATGTTCTCTTGTATAGTCTTAATGTAAAAATGAGAGGGATTAAGTGTTTGATAGTTTGTCATGTGTTTCACCTGAGTTACTTATTATTCTCAGAACATACCCTAATTTTTCATGTCTTTTTTTACTGGGAGTCTTCCTTGTTTTTTGTGTAGGGATGTTGTTCCTGACCCTCTGCTTCTAAGACCTGTCTCTATTCATATCTCTTATAGCCCATTGGAATAGCTTATTATTATTATTTTTTACAAAACTTTCTTATCCTCTAGATTGTGAATGCTTTTAGAACCAAGACTTAGCCTTATTTCTCTGTTTCTCTAGACTACAATAGTGTGGTACATTCACCTATTAATAAATATTTGTTAAATGAATAAATAAATGAATGAATATAAAACAGAGGTGCCACCTAGAAATTTATATTCTGCTGATTACATTGTGATAATACTTTGTATGGTTTTAAGTGAAATGTGACCAGGGGGTTTTAAGCTTCAGGAGATAGTTACATGTATTCTTGTGATATTTGACATGCTAATCTTATGGAAATGGATTAATTACAAATGCTATTTCAAAGAGCTTAATTTCTTATCATAAGGTCATTGCTAAAGAATTAAGTTGATGAGACTGCTGAATAATAATGTGCAAGTCACATTCCTCTGGGTGATCAAGCTATGAATTACCATGAAAAGGAGAAAGATTTGGTGTTGTGGGTTTGAGATTCTGCTTATTGGTAGTGCCAGCTCTGGTAGCATGTGGATGCTGAAGATTAAATTTTTCAAGCATTTTATAGTTTAAAGTTGCACATATTGGTCATTATTTAAAAAAAACCCACAGGAAATGTCAAGTGTACTGCAAATGCTGAAATACACCAAAATAGACATACATGTACATGTAAACATATATGTTTCTCTTTGATATTATCGAATGATGTTATGTAGGTGAAACATGCTTTACAAATGTGGTAGTTGCTTAAGGTGGAACATAGATGACAACTTTATTTTCAGGCTTAGTTTATGATGCGCGTTCACAATCATGAGATACATAATAAGATAAATGATACTGGGTGGTGATGTGTTAGAAATGACCAGTTTTGGGTGAAGAACAGAGACATAACTACTGAAATATCATAAAATTCAGCATTTTAAATAATGTCTGGGCAGCAAAGAAATAATACTTTGCACAAATTTAAGCAATAGCAAGGAAAGTTGAATTGTTTTTCATATAGAAATTGTCATAATGCAGATGATTTTGGAAAGTTACAGAAAGTATGTGCCCTCAAATAATATAAATACTTTAGATCTGCATACTTTAATTCAAATCAGGTTTTCCCTTTTCTTTGTGATGAGAAGAATAAGAAACATAGTAATGAACATTAGCATCTTTGAAATGTGTAGAGAAGACTCATTGTAATGTGGAAAGAGAGCTAAACTGAAGTTCAGAAGATATGATCTCTAGTCTAGGCTCTGACTAAAATTTTCCAACTCTGGGCAAATGTCTTCATCTTTGAGTTTTCCTCACCATGTGAAATGGCATGATCATAATGCTTCCCTCCCTCAGAGTTCTATTGTTGGAATCAAATGAGATGATGTAAATTTATTTTATTCTCTT
This sequence comes from Miniopterus natalensis, assembly GCF_054644295.1. Taxonomy (NCBI): domain Eukaryota; kingdom Metazoa; phylum Chordata; class Mammalia; order Chiroptera; family Miniopteridae; genus Miniopterus; species Miniopterus natalensis. Next base: position 106,944,081 of record NC_142081.1, read on the forward strand.
CAATACCTTTTCTCTGTAATGTTCAGTTATTGCGCAGAAAAGAGGTTGTAGCCTTCAGGAGTTGTGCAGAAAAAGTGAACTTGAATAACTAGGTATATGGTGTATGATGAAGAAAACAAGGATGATAGCAGGGAGAACATGAATGGGGTTCCCCTAAGAAGTTTAATGCTATGGGATTAATGGTTACTCTTCTCCCAATCTTTATGAGCTATGATGTATTTTATGTGTAAGTACTATTTGTGAAATAGTTTGTTTTCTTCACTTATACCCTTAAGAGCACTTATATATATATTTTTAAATGATAGGATTTTTTACATAACAGCCACAGAATTATAAATGGGAATCAATTCCACTCAAATTTCATTGATTTGGGAGCTGTGAGTGAACAAGTAGAGCGGAAGGTAGGGAATGGAGAAGAAAAATGGACAGTACCCTTAAAGAGTCAATAATATGAAAATTTTCTCCTTCCCTGACCTCAAAATGTTGCCATTTAAAGTATAACATCATAGAACTTTGTTGACTAATTTAAACATTTGCATCTCCTAAGTCATCAATGAGGGGACAAGTTAGATTTTAATAGGATAAATACTACTGGGAATTGTCAAAAGGAAAATAATTACTTAAAGTGGGTAAGAATCAAAACTCACCCTATTTTTTCCCCAAAATGTATTAGTGACATATAAAGTTTTATTCCAGAATGAACACTCTTAGGTGGTTTAGTCTCTTCACATCTCTCTCTTTTTTTAATCCTCACCCAAGGATATTTTTTCGATTGCTTTTCAGAGAGAGTGGAAGGGAGAGGGAGAGAGACAAAGAGAGAGTGGGGGAGAGAAACATTGATGTGAGAGAGACACATTGATTGATTGCCTCCTGCCTGAGTGCCAACTGGGGCTGGGATCAAGCCTGAAGCAGAGGCATATGCCCTTGCCTGGAATTGAACCCGGGATCCTTCAGTCTGTGGGCTGATGCTCTGACTACTGATCAAAACCAACTAGGGCTCTTCACATTTATTTACTAGAAGAACCGAGGGATGCTTTTTGTAGAAAGTGTGAAAGTAACACTACATTTAGTTTCAGGAAACTGAAACTGGACAGGCACTGACATCTACTCATTGTCAAAGAAGGAGATAATTTTCACGAAGTGCTTCTGTTGATTATCTAAAGAGTTTTATATTGAGAAAGAGCAATGGGTCTCTGATTGCTGTTGTAAATGTGAAGCATCATAGGCACTTAGGTTTCACTCTGCTCCTTGACACTTTAGTTTCCAATTTTCTCCATGGTAGCATTCAAATTGATTTTTCTTTTGGATTCTTTTATAATTGTCTTATTTCATATTCCAGAGAGAATTAAATGAGGTTATTATAAGCCTCAGCAACTAACCAAGAGACAAGGTAAAGGGAGGGGGAATGTAAGGGCTGAAGGATGGTCTTTAATCCTGTGATCCCTAGATTGTGTGCTCAAAGCCCCAAGGATGGAGAGTCCACAGTCATCTGACATTTGGGCTGCCCTGCTTTGCCTGGAGCAAAAAGCCAGAGATTGGAGGGTGAATGAGACCACTCATGTGCATTTTGGAATATTTTAATGGCCTGTTCTCTTCTTTTTTTGTTTGTTTGTTTTCATTGTACACAATGTGTCATTAGGAAATGTGATTTTTTTTATTTTTATATCTTTATTGATTTCAGAGAGAGGAAGGGAGACGGAGAGAGAGAAATAGAAACATCAATGATGAGAGAGTCATTGATCGAGCCCACAACTCGGGCATGTGCCCTGACCGGGAATCGAACCCCGATCGCCTGGATCCTAGGTCGGCACTCAACCACTGAGCCACTCCTGGCTGGGCAGGAAATGTGATTTAAAAAAAAGAAAATAAATTCGATTTCTTGGATTTATTACGAGGGTGGTGTATGTATGTAAAAGCCATACTTTTTTGTAAGTAAAATTTAAAATAGTGGTTAAATGAACATTATTCTCTTCAAATGAGAGAAGCTCATTTTGGATTCAAGAATATTCTTTCTAAATAAGAATAGATACATCTTAAAAAATGGAGTTTAATAATAGTTTGGCTGTTCTTCATTTACTCATAAGTTCATTCTAATTTAGAAAATACTTTAAATAAATTCTCTCTTTGCCCTTTACTTTTAAAAACATTAAGCACTAAATTACTCCAAGTAACCTTTTCAAAAAATATAGAAAAAAATCCTTTAATAATTCACTTTTAAAATAATTCAGAATAACTGTTACTTATACAAAATAAGAATATCTGGGCATTCTATTTTTAATGACTAAAAATATAATCTTATAAATAAGGAGCCAAGAATTTAGTTTTTCAGGACTCTTCTATTTAAAGGCTATTCTATAAAATGTGCATTGCCTCTCTCTCTTATTAATCAATGTAATTTTTCTCTTCTTTTGATCCTATAAACATTCACATGGCAAGCAGTAAGGCTTTTTTATGCAACTCCAGAAACCAGGTATAAGACCAAGTTGGGGGGATACAAAAAGTTTATGCTACTCTAGGCACCAGGTATAGGACCAATGGGTGGAAGCATATGCTGATTCAGTATAAGGTGTGTGTGTGTATATATATATATATATATGTATAGGTGTGTGTGTGTATATATATATATATATATATATATATACACACACACACACACACACACACACACACATATATATATATATATATGGTTAAACATTTTATTTATTTATTTTAAGTTTTATTAAATTTATCAGGGTGCCATTCATTAATAAAGTTATATAGGTTTCAGGCGTACAATTCTATAATACATCACCTGTACATTGTATTGCGTATTCATCACCCAAAGTCAAGTCTCCTTCTCTCACCATTTATCCTCCCTTTACCCTCTTCCACCTCCTCCTACCCCCTTCCCTCTGGCAATGACTACACTGTTCTCAGTGTCTATGAGTTGTTGTTTTGCTTATCTCTTCACCTTTTGTACCCAGGCTCACAAACCCCCTCCTCTCTAACAGGTGTCAGCCCTTCTGTATCTATGAGTTTGTTTCTATTTTGTTTATTTATTTTGTTCATTATATTCCACATATGTGTTAAATCATATGGCATTTGTTTTTCTCTAACTGGCTTATTTCACTTGGCATAATACTCTCCAGGTCCCTCCATGCTGTCTCAAAAGGTAAGAGATCCTCATTTTTTCATAGATGCATAGTATTCCATGGTGTAAATGTACCACAGATTTTTTATCCACTCATCTACTGATGGGAGCTTGGCTGCTTCCAGACTTGGCTATTGTAAATCATGCTGCAATGAACATAGGGGTGCATACATTCTTTCAAATCAGTGTTTTGGGTTTCTTTGATATATTCCAAGAAATGGAATCACTGGGTCATTAAGTATAAATGTTTAATAAATAGAAGTGTCAAAAAGTGGAATTGATTGCCTTGGAAAATAATAAATTTCTCTATACTGAAAGTGTCAATAGAAGCTGATTAATCATTTGTTCAAATATATAACAAATAGAGAGAATAAGACTAGAAGACCTCTAACATACGTGGATTCCAATATTATATAAATCTTTACAGTGAAAACACAACATGAAAGTGATGAATAGACAAGCCTATTGGAGTTTCTTTAGCACTACCATCTCATTTCTAATAAGCCAATCTATTTTACTCTCCCAAGCATGTTGTTAATTGTTTCTTTTCATGATTATTCTTTCTGAGCCTTTCCTGTATGAAAATTGTTGTTATATTTATTGTTGATATTCACTATATTGCTTGTAATTAAAATTTATCAGAAATGTTTATTTTCTTACCTGGTTTATTTCTATCTTGTGAAAATGTGATATATGTGACAGAATTTTTATTTTCTTTGTGTTGGTTACTAGAAAACTTCTTGTTAAATTTGGCTTCCACTTTATAGAATGCATTTGGTGTGTGCTAAACTGATTCCTGACTTCATCCTGTCTTTTCTATTCTTATTCTACCTGCTCACCAACATGAAGGGGATAAATTGAAGAATGAAGTGTGGGCATGAGAATGGAGTGGGGCTGGGGCGTGTGGACCAGAGACAAATTTCTGGTGGACTGAAACTAGAAGGGATGGATAAAATACAAAGGGGGAAAGGAGTTACCCAGAGCTACTTTTCTGTGCCCAGGAAAGGGCTAAAAGTGAGGTGGTAGATTTTCTCTTCTCAGGAATCCTGGACAGGTTATAAGTCAGTAAGTACAAGAGCAAGATAGTGCTGTGGGACACTTCACAAGGCAGTTGATTAAAGGGCTGTATGCAGAACAGGTGGCCCAGATCCCTTGATAATTGCCCACTCCTCTCCTCTCCTCTCTCTTTCTCCCACAGAGTACCTACTTCTCAGCACATGCTTCCCTACTCTCACCTGCCAGACTGACAACCATAGTTTGGAAAGCAACTGAACTCTCTGTCTAGGGGCCTCGTTTGAATATTTGTGCTGTAGAACAATCTTCCTTATGTTAGCATGGAGAGTGATATCTGGTTGGTGTGCTGAATTCCCATTTATTCAGCCTTAAATGAACTTGTCAGTGGGCATACCCTGACCACAATCACAGAACTTCTGTCCAGAGGAAAGATGTGTGGTAGGAAATCAACCTGTATAATGCCAGAGAAATTTCAGTGCTAATCATAATTAATCAAGTTATCACTCAAAAATATTAGTAGCAATCAAGAATCTTTCCAACATGTTCAGCAAGCCAATGACACAAAGGAGATCAAACAAATGTAACTATCAGGATAATTCAGGAAACAGAGGGTAATTTAAAAAATTTAAGAGCCAGCCTTGGTCTTGAACTTTTGTTCTGTAGGAGGCAAGTTCTGTGTCCCAAGCACTTGTAGCCCTTTTGACTCAAGGCCTATCTGGGGAGCAGCAGAAAACAAGTCTAGGAAAAAAAATCTGGTAGTGACCCGAGTTTTAACATGGAAAAGAAGGAATAAACTATGGAAGGAAGACATAAGCCAAGAAAAATTCAATTAAATCTTTTCCAACCCTGTAAAATACAAGCCTGCATTTGGCAATAAATAGGTCAACATGTCAAGATAGGTTAATACTATGTCTAATTTTGTGTAATTTTATTTCTCCAAAGCTTATGCTAAATATAACTGTATTTTTACACATAACCAAGTCAATAAATTATACACCTTAATGTCTATAAAAAAATAAAATAAAAAGTTGTAATTCACTTCTCAGAGACATTTGAATTGATATAACATTCTTAAATACTGAGGAATGCTGCCATGAAAAAGGAGTAGTTAGAAAATAAAGAGGAATTAAATATTTAAAAAATATGCCTGCTGAAATGAAAACAATTATTCAATGGAAGAGCTGGAGAAAAAAATTCAAGGGAATATTCCAAATATGAGCTGAAAACCAAAAATAAATAAAATGGGAGATAAAAATTTATGAAGCATGGAGGATCAACATGAGTGCTCCATTATATGTACCCACTAGTGGTTTCAGAGAAAGAGAACAGAAGAAATCAAATAAAAGTAAAAGTCTTGAGGCTCCTGAAAAATAACACAGACCTTCAGATTGAAAAGGTGGGGTTGACTGAGACCTGATGAACTACTTCTTGTTGAAATTCTAAGACATCAAAGAAAAGAAGAGTCTGAGAGAGAACAGTTTAGCTACACAGAGATGGCAATCAGAGTGACAGACTGCTCATCCAGGACACTGGATGCTAGATGACAGCAAAGCAATTCTGTATGGTTTTGAGAGAAAATGATTGGAAGCTTTAATGATAAACTGTCAAATGTGAAGCATTCTAGAGATATTTCTAGGGATAGATGGGCTTAGCAAGTTTACCTTTCATGTACCTGTTATTAAAAATAATTATGTGAAGATTAGTTTCTCTAAAGGAAAATGGAGTTCAAGGAAGAGGAAATTACAAAGTCTAAGAAACAGTGAACCTAATCCAGGAGGCCAATGGAAAGAAATATGAGGGAGTCAGTTGTCCAGTAGGCTTGAAAAGCAATTGTTCCAACTGGATTTGGAGGTTAGAAAGAAGGTTGTGTTCAAAAAGGAAGTAGATGTTTTTTTAAACAAAGAATATGGTAAAAGTGAGGTGGTTTTCAGCTGCAAAACCTTGAAGCAGGTCACTGGTGATGTTCAAATCCTCTTCTCAGCTTCAAAAGCCTTGATCTCTTGGTGATGTTCACCCCACCTCTAGTTCTGGCTTATTTCTATTTTTGTGTTACTTCCTTGCTATTCTTCTACCTATGAGCTAAATGGAAATTAACTACCACTGTTATATCTCTTATGTAGTAGTGTATGCTTATAGTTTAGTTGCAGAGCAATTTTATTAATTCAAATGAATTTATTCTTCTCTAAAGACTTGAAGATACTTTTTTTTTGGTGACAGAAAGCAAAAAATCTTTTTGGTAAACTAGTTTGGCTGTTAGTTATGTTTGTATATATCTTTAAAAACCACAAAGGTAAGAAACCTTTCTATTACTATCAACTTATTTCTGCTCAAACTGATTTTGTGACTGCTCCATTAAATCCAGGAAATTTCTCATTAATGAGCATGACTAACCCAACCTGATGTAGCCTATAATGTAGAAATGAGACATAAAAAGTCATTTTCGGGTCCAGGAAAGCATTACCACTAATTTTGAAAGCTCAAGGAAGTAAGTTTATCAATCATAGTTTCAAAAATATTATTTTAAAAAGAGGACCTATATTTCAAAATATAAAGTATTTTAAGAGAAAGCAGTTGTGTTAAAATAAATTTATTATGGGTGTAGTCAGACATACATAGTACTAAGCATTCTTTTAGTCCAGAATTTGGCCCATTCCTAAATTTGACCCTTTCATAGTCTTTTTAAAAAAATTTATCTTTATTGTTGAAAGTATTACAGGTGTCCCACGTTTTTCCCCACTCCACCTTGCTCCCACCCCCTCCCCCTTCACCCCATTATTGTCTTGTCCATGGATTATGTATATATGCATATGATTTCTTTGGTTAATCTCTTCCCACACTCCACTCCCTTCCCTTTTCCCTCTGAAATACTACAGTCTGTTGCATGCTTCAATGTATCTGAGTCTATTTTGTCTGTCAGATTATTTTGTTCATTAGCTTCTTAAAAAAGACTTTTCAGCCTTTCATGTAATGCTGGTTTGGTGATGATGAACTCCTTTAGCTTTTTCATATCTGTGAAGCTCTTCATCTGACCTTCAATTCTAAATGATAGCTTTGCTGGGTAGAATAATCTTCGTTGTAGGTTCTTGCTTTTCATCACTTTGATTATTTCTTGCCAACCCCTTCTGGCCTGCAAAGTTTCTGTTCAGAAATCAGCTGACTGTCATATGGGTGCTCTCTCGTAGGTAACTAACTGTTTTTCTTTTGCTGCTTTTAAGATTCTCCCTTTGTCTTTAACCTTTGGCATTTTAATTATGATGTGTCTTGGTGTGTGCCTTTCTGGGTTCCTCTTGTATGGGACTCTCTGTGCTTCCTGGACTTGTAAGTCTATTTCTTTCCCCAGGTAGGGGAAGTTTTCTGTAATTATTTTTCCAAATAGGCTTTCAATTTCTTGCTCTCTTTCTCTTTCTGGTACCCTCATAATGCGAATGTTGGACTGCTTGAAGTTGTCCCAGAGACTCCTTACACGATCATCATATTTCTGGATTCTTTTTTCTTTTTGTACTTCTGGTTGGGTAGTTTTTGCTTCCTCATGTTCCAAATTGCTGATTTGATTCTCAACATCTTCTACTTTACTGTTGGTTCCCTGTAAGTTATTCTTCATTTTAGTTTGTGTAGCTTTCCTTTATAACTGGTTCAATTTTAATTTAATTTAATTTAATTTACTTAAAATATTACAAATGTCCCTTTATCTCCCAATGACCCATTCCACCCCATCCCACCCCCTTTCCCAGTTCCCTCCCCCCAATTTACCATGTCCTTGGGTTGTACATATATGCATATAAATTCTTTGGTTACTCTCTCATCCTCCACCCACCAACCCTCCTCCCTTCTTCTGACATTTGTCAGTCTGACCTATGGCTCCATGTCATCTAATGTATTCTGTTCATCAGTTTATTAAGTTCTTTAGATTCCACATTTAAGCGAGAACATATAATGTTTGTCTTCCTCTCCCTGGCTTATTTCACTTAGCACAATTTTCTCCAGGCCCGTCCATACTGTCCCAAAGGATACAAGAACCTTCTTCTTTACAGCTGCATATATGCCCCACAGCTTTCTTATCCACTTATCTACTGATGGGCACTTGGGCTGTTTCCAGATCTTAGCTATTGTAAATGATGCTGCTATGAATATAGGGGTGCTTATATTCTTTCTGATTAGTGTTTCAGGATTCTTAGGCTATATTCCTAGAGGTGGGATCACTGGGTCAAAAGGCAGCTCCATTTCTAATTTTTTGAGGAATCTCCATACTGTTTTCCACAGTGATTGCACCAGTCTGCGTTCCCACCAGCAGTGTAGTAGGGTTCCCCTTTCTCCACATCCTCACCTACACAAGTCGTTTGTTGATTTGTTGACAGTAAGCCATTCTTATAGGTATGAGGTGATACCTCATTGTAGTTTTAATTTGCATCTCACTGATAATTAGCGATGTTGAACATTTTCTCATATGTCTGTTGGCCATCTCTATGTCCTCTTTGGAGAAGTGTCTATTCAGGTCCTTTGCCCATTTCTTAATTGGGTTGTTTGTCTTCTTCTTGCTGAGTAGTATGAGTTCTTTGTACACTTTGGAAATTAGCCCCTTATCAGATACATCCTTGACAAATATGTTTTCCCAGACCATGGGGTTCCTTTGTATTTTGAGGCTGTTTTCTTTTGCTGTGCAGAAGCTTTTTAGTTTGATGTAGTCCCATATGTTTAGTTTTTTCTTTTGTTTCTCTTGCCCTAGGAGATGTATCAATGAAAATTCCACTCGGTGAATGATGTCTGTGACTTTACTGCCTATGTTCTTCCAGGATTTTTATGGTTTCATGACTTACGTTTAAGTCTTTTATTCATTTTGAGTTTATTTTTGTGTATGGTGAAAGTTGGTGGTCTAGTTTCATTTTTTTGCATGTATTTGTCCAGTTTTCCCAGCACCAGTTATTGAAGAGACTGTCTTTACTCCATTGTATGCTCTTGTCTCCTTTGTCAAATATTAACTGACCATAATGGCGTGGGTCTATTTCTGGGGACTCTGTTTTGTTCCATTGATCTATATGCCTGATGTACCAATACCAAGCTGTTTTCATTATAATGGCTTTGTAGTACAGTTTGATGTCTGGCAACGTGATCCCTCCCACTCTGTCCTTTTTTCTCAAGATGGCTGAAGCTATTTGGGGTCTTTTTTGTTCCATATAAATTTTCAAAATGTGTGTTCTACATTCTGTGAAATAGGCTGTTGGTATTTTAATGGGAATTGCATTGAATTTATAAATTGCTTTGGGTAGTATGGACATTTTAATGATATTAATTCTTCTAATCCATGAGCATGGTATATTCTTCCACTTGTTTATATCATCCTCTATTTCTTTTTTCAGTGTCATGTAGTTTCCTGAGTATAGGTCTTTTACATTTTTGGTTAAGTTTATACCTAGGTATCTTATTTTTTTAGTTGCAGTGGTAAATGGTATTTTTTTTTTTTTTAGTTTCTCTGTCTGAAAGTTCACTGTTGGTGTATAAGAATGTCATTGATTTCCGGATCTTGATTTTGTATCCAGCTACCTAGCCAAATTTGTTTATCTAATCTGGTAGTACTTTGATGGAGTCTTTAGGGTTTTCTATGTACATTATCATGTCATCTGTAAATAATAACAGTTTTACTTCCTCTTTTCCAATTTGGATAACTTTGATGTTTTCTTCCTGTCTGATGGCTGTGGTGAGGACTTCCAGTACCATGTTGAATAAGAGTGGTGAAAGTGAACATCCCTGTCTTGTTCCTCTTTTTAATGGAAATGGTTTTAGTTTTTGCCCATTGAGTATGATGTTGGCTGTAGGTCTGTGATATATGACCTTTATTATGTTGAGGTATGATTCCTCTATTCCCACTTTGCTGAGAGTTTTTATCAGAAATGGGTGCTGGATTTTGTCAAATGCTTTTTCTATGCTATTGATATGATCATATGATTTTTGTCCATTTTGTTTAAGTGATGTATCACATTTGTTGATTTGCGGATGCTGTACCAGCCTTTCATTCCCAGAATAAATCCCACTTGGTCATGGTGTATGATCTTTTCAATGTATTGCTGGATTTGGTTTGCTAGTATTTAATGAAGAATTAGCATGTATGTTCATCAGGGATATTGTCCTGTAATTCTCTTTCCTTGTAGCATCTTTATCTGGTTTTGGGATTAGGATGATGCTGTCCTCATAAAAAGAGTTTGGGAGTTTTCCCTCCTCTTGAATTTTCTGGTATAGTTTGAATAGAATAGGTGTTAATTCTTCTTTGAATGTTTGGTAAAACTCTCCTGTAAATCTTTCTGGTCCAGGATTTTAGTTTGCTGGGAGTTTTTTGATTACTGCTTCAATTTCATTAGTTGTTATCGGCCTATTCAAGCTTTCTGCCTCTTCTTGATTCAGCTTTGGAAGGTTGTATGCTTCTAGGAATTTGTCCATTTCACCCATGTTGTCCGGTTTATTGGCATATAGTTGCTCATAATATTTTCTTACAATCCTTTGTATTTCTGTTGGATCAGTTATTATATCATCTCTTTCATTTCTGATTGTATTTATTTGGGTCCTTTCTCTTTGTTTCTTGATGAGTCTGGGTAAAGGTGCATCAATCTTATTTATCTTTTCAAAGAACCAGCTCTTGGTTTCATTGATTTTTGTATTGCTGTTCTAGTTTCTATGTCATTAATTTCTGCTTTGATCTTTATTATTTCCTTCCTTTTACTTCCTTGGGACTTTTCGTGCTGTTCTCATTCTAGTTCTTTTAGTTGTTGTGTTATATGGTTCATTCGATCTTCTTCTTGTTTCTTGAAATAAATGTGTAATGCTATGAATGTTCCTCTCAGGACTGCTTTCGCTGTGTCCCTTGGATTTTGGGTTGTTTTCTGTTCATTTTCATTTTTATTTATGAAATATTTGATTTCTTTCTTGATCTCATTGGTAACCCATTCATTGTTTAATAGCATGCTATTTAGCCTCCATGTGTTTGAATATATATATATTTTTTATAGTGCTTGATTTCTAGTTCATGGCATTGTGATCTGAGAAAATGATTGATATGATTTCAGTCTTCTTGTATTTGTAGAGGCTTGCTTTGTGCCCTAACATGTGATCTATTTTTGAGAATGTTCCGTGTGCATTTGAGAAGAATGTGTATTCTGCTGCTTTGGGATGATATGTTCTGTAAATGTAAATTAAATCAATTAGGTCTAGTGAGTCATTTAAGGTCTGTGTTTCCCTGTTGATTTTTTGTCTTGGTGATCTGTCCAATGCTGACAGTGGGGTGTTAAAGTCCCCCACTACGATTGTGTTGCTGTCAATCTCCCCTTTAACGTCCACCAAGAAATTTTTTATATATTTAGGTGTTCCTGTATTGGGTGCATAAATGTTTATAAGGGTTATTTCTTCCTGTTGGATTGATCCCTTTAGTAATATGTAGTGACCATTTTTGTCTCCTGTTATGGACTTTATTTTGAAGTCTATTTTGTCAGAAATAAGAATTGCTACTCCAGCTTTCTTTTCCTTTCCATTTGCATGGAATATTTTACTCTATCCACTTTTAGCCTGTGTGAATCTTTTGCTCTCAGGTGGGTCTCTTGTAGACAGCATATATTTGGGTCCTGCTTTCTTATCCATTCAGCTACCCTATGTCTTTTGATTGGACCATTTATTCTGTTTACATTTAAGGTTACTATTGATATCAACTTATTTAATGCCATTTTTCTCTTTTATGCTGATGTACCTTTCTCTCACTATTTCTTCTTTTTCTTAAAGCAGTCCTTTCAGCATTTCTTGCAATGCTGGTTCAGTGGAACTGAACTCCTTTAGCCTTTTTTTGTCTGGGAAGCCCTTTATTTCATCTTCAATTTTAAATGATAGCCTTGCTGGATAAAGCAATCTTGGTTGCATGTTCTTGCTTTTCATTACTTGGAGAACTTCATGCCACTCCCTTCTGGCCTGAAGAGCCTCTGTTGAGAAATCAGCTGTCAGCCTTATGGGGGTTCCCTTGTAGGTCACTGCTTGTCTCTCTCTTGTGGCTCTTAATATTTTCTCTTTGTCCTTGACATTTGCCATTTTAATTTTTATGTGTCTTGGAGTGGGTCTCTTTGAGTCCCTTTTGTTTGGAACCCTCTTTGCTTCCTGTACTTGTGTGGCTTTCTCCTTCTCCAGCGTAGGGAAGTTTTTTGTCATTTTCTCCACCAAGTTCTCTATCCCTTGCTCTCTTTCCTCCCCCTCTGGTAGTCCTATAATGCAAGTGTTGTTTTACTTCATGTTGTCCCAAAGCTCCCTTAGACTGTTCTCATGCTTTTTAAGTATTTTTTTTTTTCTTTCCTCTCTGATTGAGTGATTTTTTTCTACCTTGTCTTCTAAGTCACTTATTCTATCCTCTGGTTCATTGAGCCTGCTTTTAATTCCTTCCAGTGCATTCTTGATGTCAGATACATCATTCTTTATCTCTGAGTTTTGTTTATGGCATGTATCTCTTTTTTCATGTTTTCACTAAGGTCCTTGATCTTATCACTTAGAGTCTTCTTAAGTTCCTTGAATATCTTCCTAATCAGTACTCTGAACTCTGTTTCTGATAACTTGCTTAACTCCATCTCATCAAAATATTTTTCTGGCGATTTTTCCTTTTCTTTAATTTGGGGGTTGTTTCTTTGTCTCCTCGTTTTCGTAGTTCTTAGTGTTTGTATCTATATATTCAGTATATTTTCTGTCTCCTAGTCTTGTGGGAGGGATTTTGTATTGTGAGACCGACCAGTGAAGCCTAGAGGTGTGTTTTTCTTATATGTCTGAGCTCTTTGCTCTAGGCATGTCCCTTTTGTGGGTGCCTGCCAGAAGCTTTCCATCCTTGCTGCTTGACAAAGTCCTTCAAGGAGGAGACATCTGCACAGCAAATGCTCAATGGCACTTGGCCTATGGCACATCCCTCTTCCTATGCTTGTTCCCCTTTCTAACGCTCTGTGTCCTTACCCGAGTCACTGCACCAGAAAAGGGCATTGCCCTAGCTCGAAACTTTTTCCTAGCAGGGGGATTGGATGAGACTGGAAAAGACAATGATTCAATAAAAGCCCTAAGCATTGCAAAAATATCATGTGCTGCTTACAGGAATTAAGACTCAGACTGTGATCAGAAGAGTTAGGACTTGTTAAGCCCTCTACCCCGGGGGCCTTCCCATCAGGGAATAGTGCTGGGTTGGGGCCCCTGTTGACTTGGCAGCACAGGGCAATCCACAGGGAATCCACCAGTGAGTTCCCACTAAAGAATGTATTACTGGGGGATGTTTATATTAATGGAAAACTCTGGGAATCTCCACAAGGAAAGAGCAGTCTAGGAAAGAGATTATTTCAATCTACGCTTGAACCCATATCATACACAGGATATTACAATGAGGATGAACTGCTGCAGGGAATGTAAATGGAGAGACTAAGGCTAGGTGCCAGATAGACAGTCAATCACCATAGCTAAAAATAATCATGCGCAAACTACATAACCCTTACTTAAGACTTGCAAACCTTTACATAAGAAAAGCTGGCTTAGTTATTCTCCTTTTAGCTATACGGTAGAGCAATAAAATAGTAACTTCAGAATATAAATAACAAACTAGATATTAACCTGTAGAAGAGCCTATAAAAATATAAACAATAGATAAGACTAAAATTAACATACCTAAACAGATGTAAATTTTTTAGTAAAGGTCAGATAAGAAGGTATATTCATTAACTGTGAAAGGCAAAACAGGAACTGGAACAAAGCATGATGTCATGTTGCTTAACCAGCAATAAAAATCAAATAGTATAAATACAGTTGTAACAAGGCAATAAATAAAGAAGATGATTGTCCTGATGCTCTGAACGCTGTCTCTGTGTCCTTCATTCTTTGCCAATGCCATCTACACCTTTGGGGACCCCTGGATCACTGGGGCTGGACCCCGGCAGGTTCTCCTTTTGTGAATTCTTTGGGTTCTCCTGTTGTGGTTTTGTCTAGAGTGTTGCTTACCAGTCCTTGGGATAACTCTCTTCTCAGGTTGGTTAACTGTGTGTCTCAGCCTCCACCTCATCATATAAGCTGTAGCATGGGTGCTGGCAAGGCAGGACAATACCCAACTAAACTTCCAGGAGACAAGGGGTATCTTACAAAATATCTTGACAGTCACAGTGAAGACAACCTAAGTGAAAAGAGAACTGGGAGCATGAAGGGAGAACACAAGTTCTAGAGGGAAAAAAATAGCTTAAAAAAAGAAAGAGAAGGAAAAATAAAGCTTAGAGAAGTATTTTGTTGTTAACAGTGACTAAAATTTAGAAAATAATAATAATAAACTAAAATGTAAAAAAATAGAGAAGCTACTGGGAGATAATAGAGGCAGAGAAAAGGTTCTGAAAGAAGGGCCACCAAACAATTAATGCAGAGAATAGGAGTAGGATAACAGTTGAAAATGAAAAACTAAACATACATTAAATAGAATAAGAGAAACTAACAATCTAACAAAAAGACAGGAAAACAGAAGGAAGGAAAACAAAAGCAAAAAGGAAAAGAAGAAAAAAAAAAAGAAAAAGAAAAAAAAGTTATGCTGATGGATTGAGAGGAGAGAGATAAAGCCTGGGCAGGGAGGAAGTCCAATAAGAGATTTGGGGAAACTATAAAGAAAAGCTGTAAACTTGTTGGTTATAATGATAAAGTCCCAGCCATTAAGCAGGAATATCAAGAAAGTCTTGGTATTAGAAGTAAGGATAAAACAAAACAAAGAAAAGAAACAAAACAAAAGATAGAAACAGAACCAAAAACAATCTAAGCAAAATGAAATTCTTTGAAAAGACAAAATAAAATAAAATAAAAATTAATAAAAAATTAATTAAAAAAATTATTATAAAATTTAAAAAGAAGAAAAAACAAATGATTTTTTCCCCCATTCTCTTCTTCCTAAGGGAAAAAGAGAAGGAAAAAAAAAGACAATCAGGTGGGTTTCTTCTGGGCCCATTGTGTTGTCTGTGAGTCACTGTTTTGTGTGTTGATTTCCTTTCTCCTGGGAGGTACTTGTGTATCAGCCAGTGTGAGGAACCATCTAGGTTTGGCTCTGGTGTCCTTAGGTAGATGGTTGACCTGAGGCTCTCCGTGGGCCCCTTCTTCTTGTCAGCTATTTTGAAACCTTGTAATTGCCTGGTCTTACTCCAGAGTCTTCTGTAGAGTTTTTAGGGTGCAGGAGGGCTAGTGTAGCTCAGGGTATCACTCTCCTTACTTAGAGGTTTCACTGTCAGGCACTGACTGTGCGGGAGTTAGTCTCTGCTTCACAGCCAGCTTCTCAGTCCCTATCCTGTCCTCTGATTCTAGTTCCCATGCACTGGCCTGCTGCAGTTTCAGATTGATTTCAGCCTGTTGCCTTTTCTGTATGGGCTGTTTCAGCAGCCTGGGCTCAGTGGGTTCGATTAAAGAACATTCCAGTGAGCCCTTTGCCTGCCCAGCCTTCAGCAGGGGTTTTCAGCATTTCCCTCAGTTTCCAAACAACAGTCTCTGAGAGTCTTATTCTTATAATATCCTCCTGTGGTCCTATGGTCAGTGCACTGAGCATCCCTTCCCCCTCAGCACTGTGCCCTACAGGGGTATCTGGGGCCTCAGTGAGCTGGACCCGCCCCTTTCCTGTGGGTGTGGTACTCCCAGGCTGTGGGAGAGGCAAGTTGGCTCTGCTCCTCCCTTCTCAGCTCTGGTTGGCTGGTCACACCAGGCAGGCCCCTCAGACAGTCCACTGTGCAGACACCAATTCCAGCCTCCGCTGGTCTGTCTGCACAGTGCATGCTGGGAAGGTGGGAATCAGTTTCATGATCAGAGCTCAGAAACACACAAAGCAACACAAAGGCTGAGAATCTGTCTTTCAAGGTCCCACGGCCTGCCTGCTACAGCACCCAGGGGAGGGGACCCAAAGTCAGCTCTACACATCTTCCCACACTGCTGATCTCCACAAAGCTGGGGCAGCTTCACATGCCATCACGGTGCCCTTCAGGGCTGGTCACAGGTTTCAGCCTCTCAGCACCAGGAGCTCAGGGCGGGAGGGCTCTTCTCCCCTCCCCCATGCCATGCAGATTCAGTGATTTCTGGGGCTCAATGCAATGCCCTATAGGGAGGCAGAGGGTCTCTTTGTGCCACTGTTCAGTCCCAATCTCTGGTTCCTTATTACTCGGGCACCACACACCTTGTGACAGCCCTTCCTATGGTCAGTGCACTGAGCATTAGATGCTGGTTCACATCTGCCACTAGGAGCTTTGTTTCCTAGGAAGGCGCAGTCCTCTCCTCATGGGCACACCGCTCCCCGAGGGCCCTCTGCCCTGTGCTCAGGGAGCTCCTTCCACTCTTGTCACTCTGGGTGTGAGATCCCTGCTTTTGGATGCTGTCTGCACTCCTGAAGGGAGGAAGCTTTGCAGCCTCCAAACCTCGGGGCCTGGAGCCCAGCACAGGCTTCAGGGGGGATCCCCCTTTCTACACCCGCCCTTTATTACCAGACTCTATGATGTGTCTTTTGTGCTGCCTACTCGCATTCTGTCCACTCAGATACATTTCTATAGTTTTTTCAAGCTGGCTACATAGTATTTTAGGGGTAAATCGAGTCCATGGCTGGGAGCAGGGACGCTCTGCTGCTTCTCACAGTGCAGCCATCTTCCCTCCTCTAACTTATGTCATTGATGATCTCACTAGTTTCTTTAATAGTCTTACTAAGATCCTTGAGCATCCTTATAACCATTATTTTGAACTCTATCTAGTAGCTTGCTTGGCTCCATTTCCTTTGTTTTTTTTTTTCTGGAGATTTCTTCTGTTCTTCCTTTGTGACATGTTTCTTTGCCTCCACACTTTGGCTGCTTCCAGGTGTTTGTTTCTATGTATTAGGTAGAGCTGCTATGTCTCCTGGAATTTGTAGAGTGGTTTTGTGTAGTACGTGTCCTGTAGGGTCCAGTGGCTCAGCCTTCCCAGTCACCTGAGCTGGGTCTTCTAGGTGCTCCCCTGTATGCACTGTCCTGTTGTAGTTGAGCCTCAGTTGCTATTGGTATTATGTTACCAGGAGGAATTGACCTGCAGGCCAGTCAGCTGTGAGGACCAGCTGCAACTACAGCCAAAGAGCTGCTGTGCTGGAGATACCCTTATGGATCAAGATTTACTTCTGTGAAGCTTTGGTGTTCACCAAGTACACCCCTTGAGTATGTCACTCGTGGTTGTGGTAGAGTTGTGATCTAGCGTGGTCACAGCTGACCACCAGATGTACTGTCTCTGGGGCCTTCCAGGGGGTATAAAGATAGCCTCTGCCTGTGCCTTGTCCAGAGCCACTCAGCATGAGCTACACAGCAACAGGTTGATGACTGCTTCTTGTGCTGGGCTTGGAGGTGCCCAGGAGAGATCAAGCTATGAACCAATGAAGGCTGCTGCTAGTGCCTGGCCTGTTGCCACTTATTGAGAGGTGTGGGGTATGCTGAGACCAGCTGCTGCTTGTTTGAGAGATTTTAGGAAAGTTCTAAACATGAGGCTTGAGAGGCAGGCCACTTGCATAGAAAAGCCACTGGAAATGGCTTGGATAAACTTGTAGGTTGGGAGGGGCAGGGTCTCTGGGAATCACCAGTGTGGTGCAAAAGGTGTGAGTCAGGTTAATGGAGATTCAGAAATGTTGCCTGCCTATAGGCTCTGTGAGGGGAGGGATCACCAAAGGAGCAATGGCCTCTGCCAGCTTTTCTGTCTCAGAGAAAGCTTCCCCTTCACCTCTTGCCCTGATTTCAGGCAAGTTAGTTCCTCCCCGAATGTCCCAGGTTCCGTTCAAGGTGCTGCCCAGTCCTTCAGGGCAGAGGGAGCACATCTGAGTGAGTCCATGCACAGGCCCTTTAAGAGGAAAGTCTGGGACTCCTATAGTCTCTGCTCCCTCAACCACAATCCCCACTGGTTTTCACAGCCTGAAATTGTGGGGACTTCTCTTCCTGGCGCTGGAACCTTGGGATGAAGGCCTGATGTGGGGCTGGGACCCCTTGCTCCTCTCGAAAACCTCCACTGCTGAGATATCCTGGTTTTAAACTGCGTCACCGCGTGTGGGACAGAGGCTATTCCTCTGGGATTCAGCCTGGATTCCACTCACGTCTCTGCCCCTTCCACTGGTCTCTTTCCTTCTTCAGTTCCCTGGTTGTAGGACTTCTGTTCAGCTAGATGTCAGGAGGTTCTGAGTGATGGTTATTCTGTCTTTTAGTTGTAATTTTGATGTGGGTGTGGGAGGCTGTGGGTACTGATGTTACTTATGCCACCATCCTGTCTCTCATCATAAACTTTTATTAGTGGTATAGAAGAGAATAAGAGTCAGTAGCTTCAAAGACTCATGGTTTCAGCTTAGATTTTAATCTTAATTTGAATAGGGAGAATTTCAGAGGGAAATGAGATATAAATGCTGCTCTATTAGACCCTCCATACTCATGAGAAATGACAGGAGAGAATTCTTTTGTTGAAGAACCATTTTTATTTTATATTATCAAAGAGACCTTTTAAGAATTTAAATTGTTATTTTTTAGGACTATAATTAAAAACATTAAAACATTTTTTGATAACAGTTTTACTGAGGTATAATTTACATAACAAAATTTGCTCAAGTTTACAATTTAATAATTTTTACTAAGTTTATAGTTTTGCAATCATCATCACAATCTAATTTTAAATTAGATTTCTATCATCCCTGAAAGTAACCTCCTGTCCATTTGCAGTGACTCTCTACTACCTCAGCCCAAGGCAATTACTAATCTACTTTCTGTCTCTAGATTTGCTTATCCTGGACACTTCATAGAAGTTAAATTATACAATATATGTCTTTAGGGTCTGGTTTTTTTCCTTAGCACAGTGTTTTTGACATTCATTAATCTTATATTTTTTATGTTCAACATCTACATTGTATCAGTATTTCATTTTTGTTCTCAAAGCAGAACTGGGTTGATTTCTAGTTTCATTTTTTATATGTATCAGAGTTCAGACTAACTAAAAAGAGACTGCTGTATAGATAACATAAGTCATTACAAATTATATTTTATATACAAATTATCTGAATTTTCAAAATAAAGAGATTTTGGTTTGGGGTTTGTGTTTTTCAGATTATCTCATTTCCCCAGTCAATTTCTATGTGTGTACATAACATGATTAATCTCTGAGGAAAATGACAGTTACTTTGCTGTTAAAAAATTTGAAGCATTTTCCTGTCTCATAATTTGAGCATGTTTATCAATTTTCCTTTGATTAATTTGAACTCTGCTAACACTTGTCTTGTAATGAAAATGTGCCTCGACCAGCCTAGGTGGCTCAGTGGATGAGCATCGACCTATAATACAGGAGATCGTGGTTCAATTCCCAGTCAGGGCACATGCCCAGGTTGTGGGCTCAATCCCCAGTAAGGGGCGTGCAGGAGGCAGTTGATCCAAATGACTCTCTCTCATCATTGATGTTTTTCTCTCTCTCTTTCTCTCTCTCTCCCTCCCTCTCTCTGAAATCAATAAAAACATTAAAAAACTACTCAGGATTTATACAAATATTTTTAATTTCTTTCTTTCTTTTTTTTTTTTTTTTTTATCATTTTGCCTGAGTGATGTGCTGAGGAGTGGTGGAAAGACAATGATACCAAAGATAAGCCACTATAGAGAACTGGAACAAAAAGAGAATAGAACTCTTTTATGCTCTAGTTCTCCAGCTTCTTTTGAGTACTGTCTTGCTGTTCTTAAAATGTGCAAATTGTTTTTAAGTATGAAAGGAATATGGTTGGAATCTTAGAAAATGAGAAATGTTTTAAATAGGAATTACTGGCTTCTGCAGTGAAAATATATTTCTCTTTATTCAATTGCATGTTTGCATTTCTTTATATATGTCTAGGTTACTTAAACCCTTATGTTGCCTGGTAATTCTTTAAAATCTATTTTGTTTTTCCATTTATTTGGGGCATTATTGGCTTTTGGTGATTATCTTTGCTCACTTCATGGAAAGTGTTCACAAAGGTATTAACTGACCCCTGCTTTAGTCTTTTTTTCATCTATCCTTAAAATAACCAAATTCATTTCCCCTAAAGTTGCTGGAAAGATCATTTAGCATTTTCTATAAATACTTTCTAGCTTCTGTAGCTTTGGCACCCTGTTATATAATTTTTGAACCTATTGTTTCTATAATCAATAAAATAATAAACTTGATACATTAAAAGTAGTTTACAAAATTGAAAGAGCTTGGGATTTAGGGTCAGTTTGCATGCCTCCTACCTAACTTTCTAGCTGTATAACCATGGAGAAATGTCTCGCTTGAGCCTCAATTTCTTCAACTCCATGATGGGGCTAACACCATCTCTCCTATAGTGTTACTGAGATAAATAACTAAAGTAGTGCACTCAAGCAGAAATAGAGTTTTTGAATGCAGTAAGTGTGCAACAAATATAATTTGATTAATTTTTTGACTGACTAAATTATTCTCTTTCTTGGTGTATTTTGCTTTGTCTTCCTTTTCCTCAATGCCTTATTTTATATTGTTTTCAAATTTATGCTATACCCTGGAGCCATATTTCAGTTTCGCTGTTATTGACAAAAGCAGTGGTGATTATCAGGAGGTATATTCGCTATTAGTCAGATAGATGGAATAGAATAGTTATCATGACTTCCAATTGATCTACATTTAAAAGTAATTAAAAGTCATTTAGAAGCCATAATCAATACTGACTTCTAGAACTTGTAAAGAATAAATTTAGTGACTCTGTTGGCCACCTGAAATATTAGCCAATGTTCCTGGAGGAAGTGGTGTGGATTCCAAAGGTTTTGGTCTAGCTGCTCTTTAAAATTCTGTCTTCTCATTTTGCTTCATCATACCAGCCACTTCCCAGAATAAGCTCCTCGGCGTTGCTGCATATTGATAGTGCGGTTTGTTGCCTGCCTTCGCTAGTCTATTCAATGTAGTGTGTCACTGTGTTAAAAGAATTGTTAACAGTGACTCTGACCGTGAAGGTTATTTTACAAATGCAGCTTCAAGTAACTTACATGTAACAATTCTTTTCCTATGAATTCTTTCTCTCTGTGTTCGTTTTCTTCACACAGAGCGTCTGCAGATTCAGCTAGAGATGTGCTAGTAGAGAGACAGAAAAACAAATAAAACACAAAAAGAATCTCTATAGTGGCAGATCCAGAGAGGCTGAGAAATCAGAGCCAGGCAGCATCTTTCCGTCCCATCTTGTTCATACCATTCGCAAGGGGGAGAAGAGAAAGAAATGACAGATTTCTGCATGGCTATCTTTGGGTCATGAAATGTCAGCAGGGGCTCACACTTTGACACCAAGCAGGAATTCAAAAAAAGTACCCTTATTTGTTGTTAAGTGTAAAAAGAATCTGATAGGTGCAATATATTTGACCATTGTATAATATTTGTACAACATGCTTTCACTTACATTTTCTTATTTGATACTCACTAGGATCAAGGTAGTCTGTGCTTGGTATATTTTCAACATTTTATTCATAAGGAAACTGAAGCTCTGAGATGTAATGTGACTTGCCCTCCTTTCTACTGCAGTTTTCTGTCTTGTGAATAGTGTCTGCCATAGCCAAATTTTCCTATGGTTCCATCTCATCTCTGGTGACAATTTCTGTGTCTGCCACCATTGTGATAGAAGGAATACACTGGTGTGCCAGGATATCTCTGAGGGCTTGGCTACTAACCAACTTAGGAAGTAGGCAAATTCTCAGTGCTTGTATTCTAGTTTCATTTCTTTGGTTATCCCCTCTTTTGTAAATGTCTCTTCTCTTTCAGACCACAGTGTATCAAGTCCCAAATGAAGAACTTAGTTCTGACAAATTATTTTAGTGTAGGATAATAAAATATGTAAACTTTTTGGGAAACATTCAGCAATTATGAGCTGGGATATCATATGTTTATAAAGGTCTGAATGATTCAGCTAAACGTTAGAGGCCACTAGTCTTACATGGGGGTACATCTCTAATGGTGGGATTGTTGGGATTAGAGGATATACCTTACAATAATAAGAATGCATCAACAATAAGAGTATGACAGGCACAACCCCTCCTCTGCAACCATATTTCTTAGATACAGTACTTAGTGTGTGCCCCATGGAACTTATGTAGCCTTATTGTTACAGTGACTCACTGATAATCACTGAGTGGGATGCCTTGAGTTTGGGTTTCATAGCTTTTATCTCTGTAGAACTGTACTCCTATACCACCAGTTCCGTGTGGCAGTCAAATCATGTTAGAAGTTTCCACCAAATTCATGAAACTTTATGATGAGTTGGTTAATTAAAAATGTTAAATAACAAAGATGACATTTTATTTAGAAATAAGGGTGGCTGATAGGGACCTAAGTGTTGTCATAAGGACACATCATGGAAGCCCAGAAGCTACATTTCTAATAAACTTCCAATAAACTTTCTCTCTGGAATGAATGTGCATGAGAACTTTTATAGCAGCAGATAACTTCCTTACAATGATACAGCAGTCTGTGGCTGCCAGGCTTTCTCATATAATAGCGAAAGGCAGCCAACAATGGTAAATAAGGTAGGACAGCTGACAATGGCAGGCCCACAGACCCATCAAAACCCACTTGAAACAGCCTGCTACCATTCAAATATGTCTCCATGGGACTTGAGAGACTCTGAGGAGTCAGTACAGATGTTACATATGGTCATTTACTATTCCGAGGAACACAACTAAATATTTGTTTCTCTATGCTCTTTTTGGTGAAATGTAGTTCCTATCCCCTGCAGTGTCAGCTCAAAGGCACTAATGGGGGAAAAACCCCCACATTTTTCCCCCTAAAAAAAGTAATTTTACAACTTCAAAACTTAGACAAGTTTTTGGTTGTGAACTCTGAATTTTTATACCTTAAGGCGTCAAAGATATTACTTCAGCCTGAATATATTCAAAGCCAAGTATTACCTTGCTATAATAGAACTCCAGTATGATCTCTGTAAAAGACTGAATTTTTATAAAAATCTCTATTATTGGCCCCTCTAGAATGAGTTAGATGCAAAATATGCTTTTATAAGACTGAGTCTATTGGATGGGAATATTTTGGTGCCATTTATTTAATTAGAGGACAATAACTAACATATATAATAGATTTAGATTTAATATTATTTATTCTTTATGACAATAATTAGCCAAGATATTGCCTCACTTCCCTCCCACCAACTAACCACTTGTTATGGGAACTTTTAGTTTGTGGTAATAAGGGCACATCAGGGCTAAGGGGAAGGCATACTGTTATATTTCCAAGAGTTAAATGTTCACAGGTGTGAGGGGAAATGAAGCGTCTTGGGGTAGAACCCACTCATTTCTATCACTAATACCTGAAACCTACTGGACGCTTAATAGCAGTTTCATCTGCTATTGCAGCACTGTTATCCCTCTGTTAATGGTTTCTAAATTATTAATAGAGATCTTCTAAATATTTTGTGTGTACAATACCCCTGAGTTACTCTTTCCAATGATTGCAGGGCCCCCATTTTTTCCTTCCTTTTATGGTTTGGACTTTCTTTTGATCTGTCTGGCACATGAGTAAACTATATCTGTTGGGTTTCTCTGTCTTCCACTGATATTCTGAAGTCCTTCAGGGGCCAAAATCATATTTGTATTTTCTAGTGTCTTCAGAATTTCAGAATCCATTCTGTATTCTGTTAGAAGCTGTAATAAAAGATGCTTATGCTTTTAGCTGTACACATGGTAACCAAAGCAGGGTTATTGATACCTGTATTCCCCACAACTACTGAGGCTTTGTTAACTGAAAGCAACTCATCTGCCTGACCACTTCATTCCTTTGGGTTAGTTACCTTGTACAGATCTATAGCTCTCACTCCTGGTGGAGTCCAGCCATTTCCACCACCAAGCTCTTTCTTGCCTGCTTCTCCTACTCCCCATAAATCAATGCAAATTGAATTTCCAAAAATAGGAATCTCCGCTGTGTAAAACCAGCTGCTTCTTGTCAAGAGCAGAGCCATTCAATCAGGTGGGGTAAGCACTGCCCATTTAATTTCAAGGATTCTTGGGTGCTCACTAGGAAAGCAAGCCAAGGTCACCACTAAGTAGGAGGGTGGCTGAACCAGGATTAGACTTGAAGCAGGGTTACTGCTGGGTGACGTAGGGCTAGGGCTGAATGGAGACAGGGCTGGTAGAGTTTGGGGGGTGGGGCAAGAGGAAATAAAACATTAACTCTCATTAATGGTAGTAGGCAAATCATTTTCATAAGACACTAAAACAAATCTAAAATGAACCTTCTGAAGACAGAGGTAAAAAAACAAAACAAAACAACTATCATCATATCATGTTTTGTTTCCTTTCACATACTTTAAATACCAAGCGATATACGTGAAAAACTTGAAATATATATTAATTTTGCATAAAACATTCCATATGCGTGCTATGTCAGGGGAAAATTAATTAGAGTCATGGGAATTAACAAAGTAGGTCATATTTGACTCACAGGAAAGATGCTTTCTGCATTCATGGTTCAAGGCAAAAATTTCAGGCTAAATAGGGCAGGTATGAAATGAAAATAAACTGTAGTTATTTTTCTTATCTTCAAAGGACTGTTTTCTTGACCAAAACAGCAGTTTCATCTTGCTTATGCTGAATTGTTCAAGAGAACAAAGCAGTATGCAAAAGCCAGCATGCTGGAGGTGTTTTCACACAGATTAAATCTTTTCATCTCTTCAGTGAGCTCAGGTACCACACTCTCTAAACCTAGGGCTCCAGGTCTTCTCAGGGTTGTTCTTGAGGGCCTGTACACATAGTTTGGTGGGTTGCTTTTACTCTTCTGAGCCAAAACATGAGGGAATAAGACTAAGCTGCTGGTACTCAACTCTTACTGTGAATTGGGATCTTCTGGTACCCAAACCCTCTCCTGGAAGGTTGTGATTGGTAGTTCTGGGGAGGGGTCTTGGAGTTTATATTTTACCAGGCAATTCTGATGTGTTACTAAGGTCTGGTACCACTTGCCTAAATGGTATCTTAACTCTTTAACAGATGGCTGTGGATTTGGCCCAGAGAGAAGAAACCAGTCACTTGTGGAGATTTCCTGCATTTTTTGGCAAGAATTAACCAATGAGAATGAAATTAGAAGTGTTTGCTTTTCTGGCCTGGTAACTCACTGAGCGCAGCATTACCATTTTAGGACATGATGCTCCTGGCACAAAGCCTTTGATTTATGCTTGTTTATATGAATAAAACAAGTGCTTACAAATAAAGGAGTTTTGTAAATTGTTTTAGGGTTGCACAGGTGGAATTACTGCCATTGCTCTGGTGGAATTACTTATTAGAAATGGATTAGAAATGGAGTTCCAGTTAGGGTTTGGGGTCTTGGCCAAGAGAATATGTGATGTCCCCTTCATCTTCCTTTCTAGCATTAAAATGTAAAAAATCCCACTTGCATTGGGTGACTGTGTTCAGTTGGTGGCAGCAAAGTTCTGTTACAGAAAATTCTGTGAGTCCTTGGTCTTGGATATTTTGCAGTTAGAGGGAACAAAGCAGCATGTATAATAACATCTATGTTTTCCGTTAACACACAGAGCTTTTAATTTATTGCATGTGCTCAGAAAAAGGAAAAATACGTAAAAGGAAGATTTCTTGCTGCCTCGATCTAAATCTAATTCTCTAAATACGTTCTTTGTTTCCAAATTCAGAAGTAGTGTAGTCAGCTTCAAATGAAGGATTTAGTCAGGTTGTGATCCAAAAAGGTGGGCATCTGAGGATTTATTGCTGGTTGTCATGTAAATTTATTAAAATGGGAGCTTTGATCTTGAAATACATCCAGATAAGATTAATGATTTAGCATCTGGGGAAATCAAGTTTTTGATGTGATGAATGGATAAGAAAGGTTTTACAATTTCACATTGGCAAATATAAAAATTTAGTACTTAAAAAGCTATTTTAGAATTTTAGTTTAATGGGAACTGTAGTAAGTGCCAAGGGACGTTAGGCGGTATCTGACTAATATATTGACTAGAAGGGTTTGTGAGCAATAAACAGATGGAAATAAATGAACAACAATGAAATGATAATTGGAAAGTTAGTACTGTGGATAGATAGTGACATTTTGTGGTTTGTGCCACAGTTTTCTGCCTGTGCCCTGTGGATGAATTAATCATTGTGTCTATAAAACTGGGTGGTAATTTAGGGGCAAATGGAAAATTGAACCCTAACTGGCCCACTGATTGCCTTGTAGTCATGCTACTAACTTTATCTTTATCTAAGTGATTATCATCCAGAATGATTCATGCTTTTGGAGAAACTGTCTCCAATACTGATACCATCACTATGAGTTGTTGGGGGTGGAAGGAGAAGCTATATGTAAATAGAGAAAATGGAGACACAGGAGGGCCTCCTGCAAAACTGCTCATATCTTATCAGATACTGACCCCTTCATGAGAGACTACCAACTAGAAAAATGGTGAAAATGTGACAACATTCAAGGTTAGTTATTTAAGCTCTGAATAGAAATGCTCTAATATGATGCTTTTATTATAGTGCTAAGCATGAAAACATCACACGATTACTAATATTTCTAAACTCAGGTTCATTCAGATTGTAATCCTTTCAAATCTCTTTTTTCACACTGTTTTGATTCCTAAAAGGTTTTTTGGAAATAAATTTGTGTTTTGCTATTAAAATAATTTTTACTTAGCTTGATAATTATGTTAAAGTTGATTGAAAGGTTAAAAATGTTAGGTGGTTAATTCTTAACTTCAAAATACTTGAGTGTTGAAATAGTGACTTATAAAGTAAGTTATCCAGTATGAGCTTAAGTCAAATAGACACCATCAAAGTTGAACATTCTAGGTTAAAATTTCAAAGTAGTTTGGAATGTAACCATGTAAATCCCATTTAAAGTAATGGGATTTTTCAAACTGGAAATATCATTCCATGTGCGCAATTTTGAAAATATGTCCTAAAAAATACTTTTCTGTCCCTGTCATCATATTGTCAGTCAGATCAAAGTTTGTTTCTTCCTCATCTTTCAGTTTTGAAAATATAGCAAGGCAACAGAACATTGTGAATATAAACTTTTCACTCATGAGGAGTTTATGACTGAATATTAGAAAACAATTGTAAGAAATTTTGTAAATGAGATGCCTCTTTTTATTAAAGCTGATTTAAAAAAAATCTGCTGCATACAATTTCCTAAACACAAAAATGGATTATTTCATGTACTTGTTGAAATTGATGTGGTAGTTACCTAGTGTCAAGATGAGCTTTCAGGAATGGACTCTAAAGTGAATCAATAGACAAAATTAAATGTCAAACATTCCAGGTTAAAATTTCAAAGTAATTTGGAATGTAAAATCACCTTAGAAAATTCTGGTTTAGGTAGTCTTGATACCTGTGTGTGTGTGTGTATGTGTGTGTGTATAAATTATGGCTGATTCTGATAGGCAACAGGGTTGGAAACCACTGGCCCAGCCCTGGCTGGTGTGGCTCAGTTGGCTTAGTTGGTTGGGTGCCCTCCCAAGCACTGAGAGGTTGCTCGTTTGATCCCTGGTCAGGACACATGCCCTGTTTGTGGGCTCAATCCCCTGATCAATATTGTGCTCTCCCACATAGATGTTTCTCTCTTCTCCCTTCCCCACTCTCTCTAAAAATCAATAAACTATTAAAAGAAAAGAAAAGGAAAGGGAACCAGTGGACCATTGTTTTTAGAAAAAGCACCATGGTCAGTGACCATGGCCCACCATCAACTGGTTGATTTTTGTCCTTCTGTTGAGGATTCTGTTGGTGAATTGCTACCAGTAAAATTATGACATGGGAATATCTAAGAGTGAAGATTGCAGATATTTTTCTACATATTTTTCCCTGCATAGTCTCTCTCTCTCCCCCCCCCCCCAGCATGGGCTTTCTACCCTGTTTTGCCTTGCCTCTTTTCACCTGTACATTGTTAAATACACACATAATAGTGGTTCTAAGTGTTTTGGGAGAGTCAGTTAAATTTTCAGAAATTTTGTGAACGTTTTGTTAAACACAACCATTATTAAAATTAAATTATATAAACTTACAATTAATTTAAATTAATACAAAATTACTAAATACTCAAAACATTACTTACTAATTCTTTGATTACTTTTAATCATTATTCTGCTCTTGAGGTTATATACATCAGTTGTCTGGCAGAAGAGGCACTACTGTACATCTCTTCCATACTTGGTCCTCAGTGGTGTCCAGCTGGTAGCTTGAAATCAGCCATGTGAGGGGCTCTCCACACCAAAGGAATCAGCAAATGGTGCAAGTTAGGACTTGATTTAGTGTCTTGTTGATTGTTTACATTTTAAAAGTGATGGAGCATATGTTAAATGCTGATTAAAGAAAGTGTATCATGTCTGTAGTAATTAAATTATAAATAGCATTAAAAAACATGATGAACCTTTCTTCTAGTAGTCAAAAACTATTTTCCTATTTAGCTAAGAAGTCACTCACATTGTCGGCGAGTGAGTAAAGTTCCTGTGAGTGAGTAAAGTCTGTTTTTATTTCACTTTAGTCTTACTCCTCAACACCAGCAAAAATATCAAAAACTTTAGTGTCATGACTACACTCATTTATTAATAATATGAGTGAGTTGGACAGGAATCAAGTATATATTCATATTCTTATTTTGTGACACTTTTGTTGGAGACAGAATTATAAAAATTGATAGTGGGTTTTCAAAAAATAACAAGTCCCCCTGAAGTTATAGGTATGTGGAATTTACAATAAAGAATATTGCATATTTTGTTATTATTTGTAAATTGTATATTACATATCTTTTATATCAGCAAAATTTATAATAAGCATACACATACATACACACACACACACATACATCA
This sequence comes from Miniopterus natalensis, assembly GCF_054644295.1. NCBI lineage: Eukaryota > Metazoa > Chordata > Mammalia > Chiroptera > Miniopteridae > Miniopterus > Miniopterus natalensis. Next base: position 106,973,036 of record NC_142081.1, read on the forward strand.
CACTTCATATATCTTTACTCAGAGATCTGGTTATTAAACATTTACCAGCTCATCACTGCATATAGTTGTTGAAGTGAGGTTGGAAAAGTCATTTAGATGTTGGCTAGATGGAAATTTAAAACAGCTCAACCTGGTCCGATTTCTTGCAAAGGTGGATAGGCAGCTGCTAATGTGTAATTTCCGTTCCAAAATTTTTATTTTCATTGCTCATGTATTAAATTGTAGTATTAGAGATTTATTACTTTGGGTTCTGATGCTTTTTGATCTTCTAAGTAGTGATTTTTAAATGAAAATGTGTTTATTGGGAATGCCAGTTAAAATACAGTTTTCTGGAAAATATACATCACCCCTTCCCTGCTAAATTATAACTATGGGTAGTGTGGTCCCAAGTAACTGTACTTTTAATGTTTATTAGACCAGAATTTGGGAAGCCTTGCTTGAATCTTGTGTTAAATAAAAATAGCCCAGAGTAGCAAAAATGTAATTCAGCTGCTGCCATAGTTAGACAAGATTAACAGATAGTAGACATCATGGCCCTGTGGACACAGCTCTTCTCTCCCACCTCCCTCAGGCACCTGAAGCTGAGTGGATAATAAATCCTGGTAGGAGGCATGCCAAGCACAGACAAGCTAATTGTAAAAGGAAATTCTCTAGACACTCACATTTAACTATCTGGAAAAATATTAGAAAGGAGTCTTTCTTATTCCTTATTGCTCAGGCAGGAAATATGCTGTGTCTTCAAGTGCAGTGTTATGAAAATCAGAAATCGTTCATCCGTTTTGTGTCAGCCAGCTGTATGACTTCCCAGCATGCATGCCCATCTGTCCAGCAATAAATCTTTAATTTTCTATTCCTATAGTTTTTACAAAACTATTGGCAGGAAATAAAATGATTATGATTCTGTATATTTGGTTGGTCATTTTGAACCCATATTACTCTTCTCTGAGACTGGTATGGGGTATTCTAAAGGGCTTACCATGTGTCCAATCTAAATCAATGAGAACAATCACTCTCTTTCTAACCTGACACATCCAGTTTGCCTGGAAATCAGCAGGTTTGCCTTCAACCATCCAATTAACACCTAATTGCTTTTATTCCTAGGAGAAGGTGAAGGTTGCTAAAATTACCAGGTAGGAAATTTATCTAACTTTTACTTTTTATACATAGGCTTGGAGTTGTAAATAAAAGTTTGTACCCCCAAATCTACAAAGTAATGGGTAAGTGGAGCAAATATATATTTCTCATTTATTGAATAGCTGGGAAAGTGTGATTAAATGATTTTAAGAATAAAAACTAAGAAAAAATTCTATTACCAAGTTACTATCTCTTTTTTTATTATCCCAAAGAAAAACTGGGTTTATACATTTTACCTTTAAATTTTTAGTTATGTGTTTGAAATAAGTTATTTTAGTTAAATAGTCTTACCACTTTTAAACATTTATCTACAATAGTTATTTATTTATTTATTTATTTTAGTTCTTGGACTCTCAAGAAGTAGAGATCATAACTGCTCAAACTATTTTGTATATAGGGTGGCCATAGCATTTGGAAATACAGATAATATTATTATATTGTAATATGATATCAATAAACTATTTATTTTGTATTTGTATTTCCAGACTTGGTGTCCCTTACAACTCTAAGTTACATGTGGGGCTGGTTATAGCTAAAAATAAGGAAAAGGTGTTTCCATCTCAAGGCAGCTGTCATTCAGTTGGGGCAGGTAATGGCTTTACATGTATGTGTTGGTGTCACATCACATGTGCATTTAATTTAGGCAAATTTAGCAAGAGAAAGCAAGGAGAGAGAATGAGAGGAGAGAGAAATTTAAATATTAGGAGTGATTTTACCATTCTACTCAGGGTGTCTGTTCCCAAAGTAAGTGTGAGAGAGGAGGGGTTGCTTTGCTGTTCTTCCTCAGTTATTCTCAGTTCTTTCATGTCTCTCACAGCATGGAACTGTGATTGCAATGTTTAATTGTAATGATTTATTAATACACTTTGGATGTCAAACATAAAGTAACTCTTTCATCTAATGTTAAGCCAAAAAGGATAATGTCATCTACCCCTGGAAGGAAAGCTGATAAAATTATTGAGAGATGGTATATTAGTCTCCAGTGCAGGTCTCCATATTTGACTTTTGTTTTCTGAGTTAGAACAACCTAAAACCTAACTAGGAGGAGGCAAGTCCACTGTAGTTATTTTCTTTTTCACTACATAGCTGCAGATAATTACAGTTATAAATGAAGACAAGTCATAATCACTAGTCTCAGAGATTCTAGATAAGTAGGATTTTTTGGTGGAATTGTCTTTTTGGTGCCACTGTCAAGAAAACATAGAATTTCTGAGAGCAATAAATTGTTTTTCTGTGTTGAGCAAAAGTAGGAAAAGAGGATTTGTAGAGAATAGAGAGCACTAGCGTCTAGTGGGATATTAGGAGTACATAATGCAGAGGATTGAGAAATAAAGTTAAAAAAAATAGAGAAGTAGAAAAATGAAGAGACAGACAAAAGAGAGCATGGGGTCTTAGCACATAAGAGGTATTTACCGGAAGCAGCAGAATCATGGTTACAGTGGTTGTAATGTCTGAGCACTGAGCTTGGTGCAATGAGAGTGTGTGATGCCTTTTAATATACAACTGTCTACAGTTAAGGTCAGTACCAACTCAGTAGAAGAGAGAATTTGAGATGCTGTGTGGCAGAATAAAGGCACAGCAGAGAGATGAATTGATCTATTGACCTAATGTAATTTGTCTAGAATGATTACTGGTGGAAGTAAACTCAGATTTGTTTAGGTTACTTATAGATACAGATGCTTCTATTTTTGTAACTAGTGTGGAATGTCTTATTGAAATGTTCCATAAACTTTATATTCTAGCCTGTGTTCTAAAATGTTCAGTGTCCTGTCTTTATTTCTTAGTGTTTGGATTCTTTATTCCATATTTTTTTAAACCTGTGAGCTAATCTTTTATTCTCTTGAGATCATATTCTTCCTTGGCTTATAAATTGCAAAGACTCTGAGACCAGGTTGAAGATGGGTTCATGGGCTCATGGGACAGAAGAAGATCAATGTAGGAAGTGAAAAGACATGAGGGTGCTCATGGAGTTCCTGTTGTACTGCAGTTGCAGTGAATGGGTTACGCCAACTGAGTGAGAGAATAATTAGGACATTCACTTTGCTTTGGATATATTAAGTAAGCAGGAAGAGGAGACACACAAAGTCATGGAGGAATTTTACATAGGAGAGTAGCATGGTTTGATTTACATTTTAAAAAGTTCACTCCTCCTGTTATGTGAAAAAAGATTGGGGAAGAGGACAATGAAAACAAGGAACCAGTTAGGCCACTGAAGTTATCCAGGCCAGAGATGAAGGCTAAAAAGATTAGGGTAGTCATAGTGAAGATGGAGAGAAGTAGGCAGATTGAAGTGTTCTTTAGAGGTAAAGCTTTTTAATATGAAAATAATATCTTTTATTGTTTTAAAGTTTTTTTCCCCCAAAATATATCTTTATTGATTTCAGAGAAAGGAAAGGAGAGGGAGAGAGAGAGAAAGATAGAAACATCAATGATGAGAGAGTCATTGATCGAGCCTGCAACCCGGGCATGTGCCCTGACTGGGAATCGAACCCTGATCACCTGGATCCCAGGTTGACGCTCAACCACTGAGCCCCACCCCACCGGGCTAGTTATTTTTAATTACAAAAATACACTTTTGTATGCTATTGTAATAAAACCAATCTGTCAAAGTTGTTATTAAGATTAACTGAGGTAGTGTAAGTAAACTTTCACTATAAATAAATAAACTTTTAAAGTAAATATTGGAGAGGCAATGTGGGCACTGGAAGTAGTGGAAAGAGTATATACTTTAACAATCAGAAAAAACTGTTTTCTAATCCCTGTTTTACCACTTATTGACTGAGACCTACATATATTGATTATCTATTGCTGTTACAAGTTACCCCAAAATTTAGCAGCTTAAACAGCACATATTTATGTTCTCATACAGTTTCTGAAAGTAAGGAATTTTGGATATGCTTAGCCAGGTGTTTGTGGCTCAGGGTCCCCCATGAGGTACATTTAAGATCATTAAGTCTTGACTGTAACTGGCTCCTCACATGAATGTTGAGAGGGGATCCTCAGTTCCTAGCCACATGAACTTTCCCATAGGGCTATGTTATGAACTGAATGTTTGTATCTCCCAAAATTCTACATTGAAACTTTAACCTCCAAATGACTGTGTTTGGAGGAAGGGCCTGGTAGAAGGCGATAAAGGTTAAATGAAAAGGGCAAGATACATCAGAGCTCTACCTCTCCACCAAGTGATGCAGTGAGAAGGCAGCCCTCTGCAATTCAGAAAGAGAGCTTTCACTGGGAACTAAATCACATGGCACCTTGATCCTGTATTTCTTATCTTCCAGAACTTTGAGAAATACGTTTCTGTTGTTTAGGCTACCCGGTCTGTGGTGTTCTGTTGTGACAGCACAAACTGACTAGTAAAGGCTTCATGAATATTCTCAGGACATGGCATCTAGGGTGCCCCAGGGTGAGCTATCCACGAGGACTTCCCAATGTCTTTTACGATCTACTCTCAGAAATTACAAAGCAACACTTTGGTCATATTCTAAGTCACTAAATCTAACCCACACTCAAGAGGAAGAGAATTAGACTCCACTTTTGGGAAGAATTTATAAATGTATTTTAGAATCACCATAAGGCCTTTATGTACTGTAAGCTTCTTTTTTTGTTTATTTTATAAAGTGAAGCTAATAATAAAGAACATTGAAAGGATTAAATTACATAGAGCCTATATTATCATATGTCTGGCTAGGTGGTTGCCCAAGAAATGTTTCCTTCCTTGATGATTTAGAGATAATCTGCAAGTGTAGGGATGAAGTGGAGGACAGCACAGTTCTTTTGTCTGACCTCTAAGTATGTGTTTTATCTTTCCTATATTCATGATACCAACTTTTGCATCAAGTGAATACATCTTAAACTCTACTTATCTAATTAAATTAGACACATAAACTGGTGATTATTTCTTTTTTTCTCTTTGAGATGAAAATATAAACCTCTCAGGAATTTTCTGAATGTAGAAACTATTACATATGTCAGTGATGTATTTTCTTTATTTTTTATATATATAGGAATTTTAAAGAATAAAAATTAAAATAGTTTCTTTAATATAAATAAATGGAGATCAGTACAGTATTATCTAAGAATAATTAAAATAGCATTTCCAACTGTAGCCTTATTATTTTAGCATATTTCCAGCTGTGGGTGACATTCCATATCTTCAGACATAATCACATATCAGTATCATGGAGTGACTTTCTTAATGTCCATTAATTCTTGCATAAATTCTGCATAGACCTGTATTAATCATGATGTGATTAGAGCCTTATTGTCTTGCAACATCTAGCTATATTGAAGTGAGATTCAGGAAGAAGCTTTTACTTTTACCAAATTACTTTTTTGTTTTTTAATTTTTAAAGGAGTCTATTCTCTGAACTGTAGGATTTAAATGAAATGATGGTAAATACCTTATGAAGTGGGACACTGACCATATCAGGAGGCCATTGTACTGATTTTTTTGAAGGTCAGCATTTATTGTTTGAAGGAAATTTTAAAATATTTTAAAAGTTGGAATGACTACAATAACTGAGTATCATTTATTTCAATACATAACATAATTATTTCATGTTTTAGTAAACAATTAAAAAAATTTAGTTTAGAAAAATGCACATTAGACTGAAAGAAGTGCCCCAGAACTGGGCAAGCTCTCTCTCACCCATGATCTCAGGAGTCAGGTCTGGACTAAACAGATAAGGCTATTGATATTTGGGCCACATTGATTAGCAAATATGAGTTTAATATATAAATAAATAGAGCCTGAGAGAAAAGAGAGAGTTTGATTTTGATAAACTGCAAGGTTAAGGAAGATAACAGGGTTTCACTTGGAAGGATTATATGGATTTGTCTTATCAGAAGACAAAGCCAATGCCCAGTGACCAAATGATTCTTGATCGGCCGCCTCGCCCGCAACCCAGGCATGTGTCCTGACCGGGAATCGAACCCCTATCGCCTGGATCCTAGGTTGATGCTCAACCGCTGAGCCACGCCTGGCCGGGCACCAAATGATTCTTAATGTTAGTCTCCATGTGGGCAGGGTTTCTATTCTATGCACACTTGATTTCTAAGTGTGATACTATTATGCGTGGTTTCCATTACAAGTGGTGATTTGAGGGGAGTTTTACCTAAGCTATTGCCTGTATGCCTTGTTTTGTCCTGACCTTTCTCCTGACATCCTAACCTAAATATAGCAACCTCCTGTTTATCTCCAGTAGGGTATCCCACAGGTTATTTAACTTCAATATTTGCAAAACAAACCCTTCATTTTGATGTCCAGATCTTTCCCTGCCCCTCAGTCTTTAATCAAGTGGAGCCACTGCCATCATTGTCCTCATGCTGGAAACCTGAGTATCATGGGGGCCTTTTTTCCTCTGTTATTTTCCCTTCCTCCTTTTCTCTATCTCCTCCATATGCAGGTTTATTTTTATCTCCTGAATGTCTTTTTAGCCTGTCTCCTCTACTCCTACCCTCTTGCCGCTTCTAGAATTAAGCTCTTATTATTTCTCTTAGCTGGTCATCCGGTTTCTCATCTTAGCCTGCTCCAATTTTTCCTGTAATATGGTCAGAGTGACTTTTTGAAATGCAGATCTGATCATGATACTCTTATGCATAAAGTTCTTCAGTGACTCTCCATTTAGCACTTCAGCTTAAAAGCCAGTCTCTAGCATGTCATGTAAGGTCATTCTGGATTATGCTCCTGTGCTTCCTCTGAGATTTATTTCCTTCACTTAATTGTAAGCACTCAGTCCTCTAGATATATTGCTACATTGTGCTTCCATGCCTTGGCACTTGTATTTTTTTAAATTATTATCCTATTCATAGGTCGTTGGTCTGTGAAACTTCTACCCAACCTTCAGATATAGCTTAGATGTCACACTTTGTGTGAAGACTTCCCAGATCCCAGCCTGTAGAGTTAAATCTTTCCTCCTCTGAGTTCCCTGTGTGCTTTGTGTTTGTTTCTGCTATGGTATTTATCAATCATATAAAAATTTGTTGTGTATTTGTTTGTTCCTCCATGGACTCTGGATTCCTTGAGAAGAGGGAATATACCTTTCTTATCTTTATATTGCCAGTGCCTAACAAAGACCTTCAAAGATAATAGAAACTTGACAAATGTTCATTAAATAAATGAGTAAATCAAAGTGCCTTAGCAACACGAATAGCAACAGTGCACAGAAAAATGATTTTGCAGAAGTGAGACATTCATCAGAGGACCATTTCTTATACCTAGTTTTAATAAAAGCATAGGCTTACAAATTCATCACTGTTGGAACTATGATAAACAAACTTAGAATCATTACATTGTTTACAATAAACTTTGGTTATCTGGTTCCCTCAAACACCTGAGTGGCACTGAGCCTAGAATTAAGAAATATTAAAAATGGAAGTGTCTTCATTTGGGAAAATATTCCAAACTCATTTGTGCAATGAATAAGGACAACTGAAACCATGACAGAATGATGTTTAGTTCATTCTCTGTATAAAGAGAAGGTGAGGAGGGCTCTATAAGATAGTGATGTTAGTAAAAGGCAGACTTTCCTGTGTGAAATCTGAGAGTCACAGAGCGACAGGTGATAGAAAAAAAGGGAGGGGGAGATTGGAAGTAAAGGTGATGATAACAAAGACGGTGTCAGGGATTTTGCATCATTCACTCCAACAGCCTTAGCCAGAAATGATAAATCAGAAGTTAGAACAGGCTTTCTGTGTGTGGATGTGTTTATCCCTCCTACCCGTTATAGTTTAGAAGTTCCAATCCTTAAAATGGAATCCAGAAAAAAAAAACTAGGATTTCTAGAATGATGCATTTTAGATAATGCTGGATAATGCATATTTTAATGTGGAAGTTTTTTGTGGACAGGGATTGTGTTTTAAAACTCAGTTTTGTACTCTCTGCTATGTGTAGATGTCCTCTGTGTATGTTATGTGCTACTGAGTGCCTATGATTCCTGGCAGTCTTATGAATGAGTTATGTCCACAGTGTCCTGTCCTCAACAGCCTGCTTAGCTTCTGGAGACTCATGCTTATGGGTTTTTTTAAATTTTTATTTTTATTTTTAGAGAAGTTTCCTCTCTCTCTTTTTAATATTTTATCTTTATTGTTGAAAGTATTACAGATATCCCATTTTTTCACCCACTGATCCCCTTCACTGGCATCCCCTCTCCCCCAGGCCTTCCCCATATCAATGTCTGTGTCCATAGGTTATGTATATAAACATATAAGTTGTTTGATTTATCTCTCCCCACCCATTCCCCCACCCCCACCTTCTCTCTGAGATCCCTCAGTCTATTCCATGCTTCTGTGTCTCTGGATCTATTTTGTTCATTAGTTTATTTTGTTTATTATATTCCACATATGAGTGAGATCATGTGGTACTTGTCTTTCTCTGACTTATTTCAATTTTTCCATTTAAGGTTATTATTGATAGATGCTTCTCTATTGTCATTTTAATTCTTTCTGCTTACGTTTCTTTCTCTATTTGTATTTCTAATTACAGCAATCCTTTTAACATTTCCTGTACTGCTGGTTTGGTTGTGATAAACTCCTTTAGCCTTTTTTTTTTTTTTTGGTCTGGGAAGCTCTTTATTTTGCCATCTAAGTTGAATGATAGCCTTGCTGCATAGAGTATTCTTGGTTTCAGATCCTTGTTTTGCATTATCTTGAATACTTCATGCCATTCCCTTCTGGCCTGTAGAGTTTCTGATGAGAAGTCAGCTGACAGCCTTATGAGGGCTCCTTTGTAGATAACAGATTGCTTTTCTCTTGCTGCCTTTAATATTTTCTCTTTGTTTTAATATTTTCTCTTTGAATTTTTGGCATTTTAATTATGATGTGTCTGGGCATGGACCTCTTTGGGTTCTTCTTGCTTGGGACTCTCTGCCTCCTGAACTTATGTCGCTTTTTCCTTCACCAGGTTAGGGAAGTTTTCTACCATTATTTCTTCAGACAAATTCTCTATCTTTTTCTTATTCTCTTTCCCTTTTGTGTTAAAGTTGTATTTATTTTGTAGTCATGACTTTTGTCTTTTTGATGTTCAAATAGAACCTTGCTTTGACATGTTCTTCTTTCACTTTCACCAGATGTCATTTCCAATTATTGCTACTTCCAGCCAGTAAGATGGTGTTATTCGCATATTTTAATTGATATCTTGTACCAATTTTCACTCTTTCTTACTCTGAGTCTAGCTCATGTTTTCATAGTTGTTCTGCATACAGATAAAGCAAATAGGAAGATAAAACGTACTCTTGTCTGACACCTTTGCCTCTGTTTGACATCTTATCTGACACCTTTGAAGTAAAAAGTAAAGAAAAATTGAGATGGATGACAGAAGAAACTAAAAATTATTAGATACAGGTTAGAGGCCAAAGTTAAAAGTGACAAAAGCAGGGTAAGAATCCTGAATGCAGTTTTTCAATGACTATCACATAAATATAAAGAGAACTATTACAATTGTAAATGTAAGGAGATAATAGAGAACAGCAAGAAAGATAAATACAATAGATCTCTACCAGAAGAATCAAGAAATAAAAGAAAAATTCAAACCTAGATTAGAATGCTGAACAGCCAAAAAGGAAGCACATTACCTGAGCAGGAGAAAATAAAGGGATGACTGAAACAGTATACTGAAGATGTATATAGAAGAATCAAAAGAATGAAGACAATTTTGAAGAAGATTCCTATGAGGAGGAACCTGTAATTCTAGAATGTGAAGTGAAAGCTTCCCTGAACATAGTGGGAAGGTAAGTCTTACGTAAGTATTTTTCTGTTTGAGTGATGGAATGCTGCGGCCCCTGAGGAATGTGTATTCAGATCCTATTTTGTCTAATGTGTCCCTTAGATTGGTGGTTCTTGGCTGAGATAGTTTGGCTTGGCTGTAGGAGAAATTATAAAGAGGTTGTCTTAGTATGTTTAGGCTGTTATATCAAAAACACTATTGACTGGGTGGCTTACATGTCAAACATTATTTCTCACAGTTCTGGAGGCTGAGAAGTCTAATATCAAGCTGCCAGCAGATTCAATATCTGCTGAAGTCCCACTTCCTGGTCCCACTTCATAGATGGTCAACTTTTCACTGTGTCCACACATGATGGAAGGTGCAAGGGAGCTCTCTGAGTTCTCTTTATAAGGATGCCTAATCACTTCCCAAACATCCCATGATCACATTGGGGTTAAAATTCCAACATATGAATTTTGGGGGGATACAAACATTTAGTCCATAATAGAGGCAAAGTTTATTTTTAGTATCTACTAGCCTTTCTGGTACTTCCTGTCACTGAGCCCAAAACATCTCAATATTTTCATTAAAACCCATCCACCATGTTGAGCTCACTGGAGGGATTTCCATTCATAACTGCCTTTCAGGGTCTCTCCTGAGTGGGACTGTATGGTGGCAGTAATATTTTCAGCAAAAACTACACTACTTCCTGAGTTGTCAGGAACTTTTTTGAGGATCAGACTTTATATTTTCTTCTAAGAAGACAGCATTTTAAAAAATCTTGTTAAGTTTTAGAGATAATTTTTTTGGAATAAATGCTCCATTCTTTCTCAAATGGTTTTATAAACACTCATTGTTTCCCTCAGTTTTAATTACGAAAGTATTACTTTGCTTCTACATTATGGGACAAAGAAAGTGGTTAATAGTTTCAATTGGAAACTCTTTAGAAAGATTTTGTTTAACAATTAATATGTGATAAGTGCTTTCAAGCAAAAGATAAATTCAAATCTCTGAAACAATTAGTATGTAATAGACATTTTAAACAAAAAAATAAATTTGCAAAGCAAATATAGCAGCCTCTTGATTCATCAGCTACCTGAATATTCAAGTATCATTTGCTAAAGCATGTAACGTTTATTTAATCTTCAGAAGTTCTTTAAAAACAGCAAACAATGCACATAATGTAGTCTAAAATCTATAAATTCAAACTATGTAGCTTCATGAACAGAGTGACTTTTCTACTACTGTTTAGAAGACTTTAAAAATTTGTGTGTAATTATATTGCCTTGGGACTAGGGAAAGGAGAGTCAGTGTCAGAATATTGTTATGAATGTCTCTATTTTACTATGAAAGCCACATTCAAAATATTTAAATTAAGAAACTGAATATTCCTGGTTGCATTGTACTATAAATTAGCGGTAATTTAGTACAGGTTACCATGACCTAATCTTTGTTCTGTTTTTAAAAAATAAATAACCAAAATTGATTTCTCATAGTTCTAGAGGCTGAGAAGTCCAAGATCAAGACACAGGCAGATTCAGTGTCTGGTGAGAACCTGCTTCCTGCTTCATAAATGGTACCATGACCTAGCCTTAATTCTGTCTATTAAACTTTGCCTTTGTAAGCAAGACAGCATTGAGTTATGATTCTCTGAATTGGTCCGAAGAACAAACAATCTGAAGAGGAGAACAAACCCTGTCTGGGAATGCAGTGGCCTTGGAAGAGCTGGAAAGAAGTGTGGGGAGAGTACCGTAAGAGGACTCAGCCCTACTCAGGAATGACCTCCTTTTTAACTCTGAAATGATGATTTGAGACTGATGCTAGACTCCACTCTTAGGACTTTCTTCTTGTTATTATTTAAAAAAATATATTTTTATTGATTTCAGAGAGAGGGAGAGGGAGATAGAAACATCAAGGATGAGAGTGTCATTGATTGGCTGTCTCCTGCAAATTCCTTGCTGGGGACCGAGCCTGCAACCTGGGCATGTGCCCTGAGTGGGAATCGAACGGGTATCTCCTGGATCATAGGCTGATGCTCAACCTCTGAACCACACAGGCCAGGCTCCTCTTGTTATTTAAAAAAGTTTTTTGAAGGCTCTGAAATTTCACAAGTATATGACTTTCTAAGGCTTTACTATTCAAAATGTGGCCTGTGGATCAGCAGCAATGGCATCATTTGGGGACTTGTAAGAAATGCAGATTCTCACATCTTTGGAATCAGAATTGGCATTTTAACATGATTTCCATGTGATTTGTAGGCACATTAACATTTGAGAGGCACCGTTCTGTCTCCTTTACGCTCATATTTTTTCTTTCCATTTTTTAAATTGTACCTTCTAACTCTTCTATTGGGTTAAAAAAATACAGCAAACACATTTTAGCTTTCCAAGGCAATTAAAAAAATTATTTGATTGTTCCATTGGGATAGAATCCTGTTCTAATCTTTTTTAAAAGATGTAATTGTCATATAACATTATATTCATTTCAGGTGTACAACATAATGATTTGATTTTGTATATATTGCAAATGATCACCACAGTAAGTCTAGTAAATATCTATCACCAAGCATAGTTGCAGATTTTTTTCTTTTGATGAGAACTTTTAAGATTTACTTTTTTTTAGCAACTTTTAAATATATAATCCAGTATTATTAACTGTAGTCACCGTGCTGTACAGTACATCCTCATGACTTATTTTATAACTGGAAGTTTGTTCCTTTTGACCACCTTCACCTACCTTGCTCTCCTCGTTCCCCACACTCCCACCTCTGGCCACCACTAATCTGTTCTTTGCATCTATGGATTTTGCTTGTTTGTTTTAAATTCCACATATGAGTGATACTGTAAGGTATTTATCTTTCTCTGTCTGCCAAGACATGAAAGCAGCCTATCCTAATCTTATGGTATAGAGTTTTTCATGTTTAGAATCTTAATTAGGATAAAAATTAAGTTGTTCTCTATTTTTTGAATTATCAATATTTTGGGTCAGTTCTATCTGTTTGTCTTAGGTTTTCGCTTTTGTGCGATTTCCCCCAAATCTTGGATGTTTCTTGATTGTGTATTTATATTCATGGAGAAGGAGTAGTTTATTTTATTCAGTTTATTTAAACATGTCTTTATTGATTTCAGAGAGAGGAAGGGAGAGGGAGAGAGAGAGATAGAAACATCAATGATGAGAGTCATTGATCGGCTGCCTCCTGCACGCCCCCAACTGGGGATCGAGCCCGCACCCCGGGCATGTGCCCTGACTGGGAATCAAACCGCAATCTCCTGGATCCTAGGTGGATGCTCAACCTCTGAGCCATGTCTGGCTGGGTGAGAAGGTGTAGTTTAAGTCTGATAATTCTGCCTCAGTTCCCCTTTGTAATAGGCAGAGAGGAGCAGCCTGCAAGGCACCTGCAGGAACCATTTCCAAAAGGATAAGGGACTTACTCTGACGGCCCAGAGGTAGGAGATCAGTTTCTTTTTTTATCCTCACCCCAGGATATGTTTATTGATGTTAGAGAGAGATGAAGGGAGAGAGAAACATCAATCCTGACCTGGAGATCGAACCCATAACCTAGGGATGTGCCCTGACCAGGAATTGAACTCACAGCCTTTCAGTGTCCAGGATGATGCTCCAACCAACTGAGCCATCCAGCCAGGGTGAAAATCAGTTTCTTTAGAGCAGATGTTGTCTTGTGAATGGATGTAAACACAGCACCCCTCACTGGAGGACCAGAGTTTTCAGAGAAGACAGGAAAAGCAGTAGAGGAGTAATAGGATAGGCAAACTTATAAATCTTGTAGATTTCGGGTCCTCCTCCTATTGCCATCTTCTCTACCTCCTGGCTTGGCTCTTGGGTCTCTTATGTGCTTACTTAGATGGGCCAGGGACTACCTCTACAGCAGGCTTTGCTGTGAACTTCCTGGATTGCTGCTTTCTCTTTTCACCTTCCCGAAAAAGTATAGATCTCTCTACTCAGCTCAGTGAAAGTTGTCTTTCTTATTACTAGTGCTCTTAAAATGTTTTTGTCATTTGTATTTGTCATTGGGAATTTTGGAGAGTGAGAGTTAGATAAGTACATTTGGTTCTTAGTCTTTTCCAGAAGATTAAGTTTTTTGATGGTGACAGAATGTTTTTTATGCACATTTTATCCTTTGTAACTCACTGGGTAATCTTCTAACAATTTTTCTAAAAATGATAACAAGTTCTGTATTGACATAATTTTCACATAATCACACATACCAAGAAAGAAACTACAGCTGATCCTGACCAGACTATCAAACAATCAAAACAGAGCCAAATTATTTTGTTCGTGCATCACTATGCATGTGCGTGCACAATGCACACACACTGACACATATTTCTGTGGGTAGGTGAACAGGCATAATACAAGCTGGACAGAGATTGACACTTGTGATAACAAAATGATCATGTTTTGGATTTTTATTTTAAAAGGTGTATAATTTTTATCATGTCTCAATAAACCTATGATTTCTATTTTATAACTTATAGAGTTGTTTTTTATACCTTTAACAGTCATTTTTTATTCCTGACATTATGATTTCTATTTCTATTGAGAAGTTGTGTGTAGGTGAGCTATCTATTCTTTCTAAGATAAGTCACTCCAGTACAACCCTTATGCAAGGCAATTTTTTCTTCTATCTTGTGATCAATTCCCTGAGTGTCTTCATTCTTTTTTCCACAATTCATGACTTTAGAGCTGTTCATGTGGACTTTTGTAAAAGCATCCTAGGACGTGTCAGAGTGCTTTGACCAAGGCTCCATCACTTTCTCTCTTTACCTAAGTTTCCTTTAAGCTTTCCATAGCAATAATGTATATATATCAGTTTTGTTATCTACTTCATTTCTTTCTTTCTCTCTCTGGATATCAAATTTTTGTTGTCAATGAGTGATATAATGCTAGATTTTTTTACTTAAAAAATAATTTATTTTCTATCCTTCTCTATAACTGTTGGTTTGCAACCTTGGGAGTTTCCGAGTGAAATCTGAAACTGGACCCCTTATATGGAGGGCAAGGAGAAACTGAAGAGAGAGGCAGACCACTCCAGATTGATAGTGGCTGGTTTAATAGGCAAGGGAACTTACACATGAGACTTGTCCTCAGTGACCAGTAGATGAGTAGATCTCCACATCTGTCTGCCAGAATCTTAAAAGTTTATATAGAGGCCTTAACAAGGTTCAGTCAGGTATATAGTTGGGATGGTCTCAACAACATCTTACTCTCTCAAAGCTGTGCCATTGAAACTGGCTCCTACTGTGGGAGTGATAGGCAGAATGTATATTCCAAGAATGGGGTAGGAGATGAGAAGCCTCTGATTACCTGGGGCCAGCTCTCAGGTCAACCAGGGATCATGTCCTCTCCATACCCTTCTCCAACAATAACAGGTGCAATGGATTGAATGGTGGCCTCCAATCCAAACCAGTGAATATGATCTTATTTGAAAAAAGGGTCTTTGCAGATGTAATTAAGCTAAGCATCTTGAGATGAATCATCCTAGATTACCTTAGTTGGTCCTAATGACAAATGCCTTATAAGAGACAGAAGAGAAGACACAGAAAAGAGAATGTGAAGTAAAGATGGAGATAGAGATTACAATGATGGGGCCATATGCCAAGGAATGCTGATGGCCACCAGAATCTGGAAAAAGCAAGGAAGGATTTTCCTCTAGAGCATCTGGAAAGAGTGTGGCCCTGCTGACACCTTGTTCTGGGACACTGGATCACCAGAACTGAGAGAAAATAAATGTCTGTTGCTTTAGGACACTGTTTTTTGTACTGTTTATGGCACCTCAGGAAACTAATATAACAGGTGAGAGCATTACTAAGGCTAATGACTGAAAGTTGTTCCTCTGATATATCTTACCAAGAAAAAAAGCAGCTAAATACCCCAAATTTTTGTGAGTTGATGTGGAGGGTTTAAAAGACAGTTTCCTGGGGTTACATAAAAAGGATATGGATAGGGGGCTGAGGTTTACACCTATTACCTGAGCAAGTGAAATCAAGTGAGGTTAGGAATGTGATGTTTAATTTTCTAACTTTTTAAATGGCATTCCCAAAGTTGTATTTTAATTTTGTTTTTTCAATGAGCAATACAGTCCAATCTGAATGCAAAAAAAAATTTGCTTGTATATGCAAAGACTAAAATTGAATTAATAAAATTATGATGATGTTTAGACATTTAAATATTAACAGAAAGTGGGCTGGATGGCTGAAAATTATTTAAATGAATATAGTGATAGAAAATTTTGCATCTCTTAAAAGCTTGCCCTAGAGTAAGGCAAGTAAGAAGTCATAACTGAAATAACCATATGTAGTAGGCTATAGAGTAAGTACTTGTAGCAGGGTGGCAAATATAACACTATTATTCAAATCTGCAAAGAAAATAGTAGCTCTTCTAGTATTTTAAATTGTAAACTATGACATCAGTACAGAAAAATGCATAAAATATAGATACAGCTTAATAAATCATTTTAAGCTAAAACTCTATGTAATGACCACTTAGGTTAAGAATAGAATATTACCAACACCAAAGAAGCCCTGTTGGCCTTTTTCAAGTACAATTTCCTAAGTATTCATCCCCAAATACTTGAGTTTTGCTTTGCTTGGTTTTAATTTTGTATAAATAAAATTATATAACATATAGTCCTTTGATGTGGCTTCTTATATTCAATGTTATGTTTGTTTGGTTTATCCATGTTTCTTGAGATTGTAGCTTTCTCATTTTTATTGCAATAAAGTATTCCATCACAAGAATGTCTGCAGTCTATGTATTCATTGGCATTGGGTTATTTCCAGTTTTGGGCTTTTACAAATAATGCTGGTTCAGACATTCCTGTACATGTTGTGGTGCACCAGTGCATACAGTTTTATTAGGTGTATGCCCCAGAGGCGAAATTTCTTTAACTTTGTTTGATAATGGCAAATTGATTTCCAAATTGGTTACATCAATCTGAAATCTGTAAGAGACTTCCTGTGATTTCACATTCTTACCAAAACTTGGTATTATAAACCTTTTCCATTTTAGCCATTTCTGGTGGATGTGTAGTTATATCTCATTGTGGTAATTTTCATTTCTGCTATTTTAATGAGGCTGAGTACCCTTTTTTGTGTGTGTGAATTGCCTATTAAAGTCTCCCAATTAAAAGCAATTTGTAGTAGATATTTTGCACATCTTGTCTACCAGTCCTTTGTTAATTTTTTGTGTTGCCAAAATATTCTCACATTCCATGGCTTATCTTTAATTTACTTAATGGTGTATTTTGATGAACAGAAGTTTTAATTTTAATTTAGTCCAATTTATCATTCTTTTCCATTATGATCAGTGATTTTCTGCCCAATTTAAATAACTTTTTTCTTTTTAACCTTTATTGTTGAAAGCACTACAGGTGTCCCCTTTTTTGTCCATTGACCCCTTTTACCCTGCATTCATCCCACCCCCAGGCCTTCCCCATATCAATGTCTATGTCTATGAGTTATGCTTATAAACATATATGATCTCTCCCCACCCACTCTCCCATCCCCATCTTCCCTCTGAGGTCCCTCAGTTTGTCCCATGCTTCTATGTCTCTGGATCTATTTTTGTTCATCAGTTTATTTTGTTTATTATATTCTACATATGAGTGAGATCATGTGTTATTTGTCTTTCTCTGACTGGCTTATTTCACTTAGCATAATACTCTCCAGTTCCCTCCATGCTGTCCCAAAGGATAAGAGATCCTTCATTTTTATAGCTGCATAGTATTGCACGGTATAAATGTACCACAGCTTTTTTATCCACTCATCTACTGATGGGCACTTGGGCTGTTGCTAGATCTTAGCTATTGTAAATTGAGGTGCAGTGAACATGGAGGTGCATAAGTTCTTTCTGATTGGTGTTTCGGGTTTCTTAGGATATATTCCTAGATGTGGGATCACTGGGTCAAGTGGCAGGTCAATTTTTAATCTTTTGAGGAAACCCCATACTGCTTTCCATAGTGGCTGCACCAGTCTGCATTCCCACCAGCAGTGTACTAGGATTCCCTTTTCTCCACACCCTCGCCAGCATTTGGTTTGTTGATGTGTTGATGGTAGACATTCT
Organism: Miniopterus natalensis; assembly: GCF_054644295.1. NCBI lineage: Eukaryota > Metazoa > Chordata > Mammalia > Chiroptera > Miniopteridae > Miniopterus > Miniopterus natalensis. The sequence goes on from NC_142081.1 coordinate 106,990,956, forward strand.
GACAGGTGTGAAGTGATACCTTATTGTGGTTTTAATTTGTATCTCTTTGATGATTAGCAACGTTGAGCGTTTTCTCATATGTCTCTTGACTATCTGTATGTCCTCTTTGGAGAAGCGTCTATTTAGGTCCTTTGCCCATTTTTTAATTGGACTGTTTATCTTCCTTTTGTTAAGTTGTATGAATTCTTTATATATTTTGGATATTAACCCTTTATCAGGTGTGTCATTGGCAATATGTTTTCCCATACATTGGGCTCCCTTTTCATTTTGTTGATGGTTTCTTTTGCTGTGCAGAAGCTTTTTATTTTGATGTAGTCCCATTTGTTTATTTTCTCCTTTGTTTCTCTTGCCCTGGGAGATATATCGGCAAACATATTGCTATGAGAGATGCCTGAGATTTTGCTGCCTACATTTTCTTCTAGGATTTTTATGGTTTCACATCTTACATTTAAGTCTTTCATCTGTTTTGAGTTTACTTTTGTCTACGGTTTAAGTTGGTGGTCTAGTTTCATTTTTTTGCGTGTACGTGTTCAATTTTCCCAGCACCATTTGTTGGAGAGATTATCTTTACTCCATTGTATGTTCTTCCCTCTTTTGCCAAATATTAATTGATCATAATGGTGTGCATCAATTTCTGGGTTCTCTGTTCTGTTCCACTGATCTATATGTCTGTTCTTATTTTAGTAACAGGCTATTTTGAATACAGTGGCTACGAAGTATCATTTCATATCTGATATTGTGATTCCCTCCAACTTTTTTCTTCTTTCTCAAGATTGCCATGGCTATTGAGGGTCTTTTTTGGCTCCATATATATTTTTGAAGTGTTTGTTCTAGATCTGTGAAATATGCTAGTGGTATTTTAATAGAGATTGCACTGAATTTATAGATTGCTTTGGGTAATATGGACATTTTAATGAAGTTAATTCTTCCAATCCATGAACATGGTATTTTCTTCCACTTGTTTATCCTCTATATCTTTTTGAAATCTCTTATAGTTTGCTCAGTACAGGTCTTTTACCTTCGTTGCTAAGTTTATTCCTAAGTAACTTTTTTTTGTTGTTGCATTGGTAAATGGGATTGTCTTTTTATTTTCACTTTCTGAGAGTACATTATTGGTGTATAAAAATGCCATTGATTTCTGGGCATTGATTTGTAGTAGATATTTTGCATATTTTGTCTACCAGTTCTTTGTTAATTTTTTGTGTTGCCAAAATATTCTTCCACTCCATGGTTTATCTTTAATTTACTTAATGGTGTATTTTGATGAACAGAAGTTTTAATTTTAATTTAGTCCAATTTATTATTATTTTTCATTATTATCAGTGATTTTCTGTCCAATTTAAATAACCTTTTCCCTGCATGAATTAAAAAGATATTCTTGCCCGGCTGGGCATGGCTCTGTGGTTGAGTGTCAACCTAGGATCCAGGTGATCGGTGTTCGATTCCCGTTCAGGCCACATGCCCAGGTTGCAGGCTCGATCAATGACTCTCTCTTCATTGATGTTTCTATCTCTCGCTCTCTCCCTCTCCTTTCCTCTCTCTGAAATCAATAAAGATATATTAAAAAAAAAAAAAGATATTTTTCAATATTTTCTTCTAGTCTGGAGCTATCCAAGAAAAGTATAAGAGGTACATGTGTAATTAAAAAATGTCCACATTAAAAATGGTAAAAGGTATCAGGTGAATTTAATTTTAATAATATATTTTGTTTTACCCAACATATCCTAAATATCATAATTTCAACAGGTAATCAATATAAAATGATCAATGAGATATTTTACATTTAAAAATCATACTAAGTCTTCAAAATCTGGTATATATTTTATAGTTGTAGTGCATCTCAATTCATAGTAGTCAATCTCATAATTTCAAGTGTTTAATAGCCACATGTGACTAGTGGTTATCATATTGCGCAGCACAATTCTAGTAGACATTTTGTTTTGCCACCTGGACTTGATATTTGTGTACGGAGCAATGTGCTGATAATTTCATTTCTTCCCCATATGGTAATCTAATTTTTCCAGCTACTTACATTGGAAGGAACACTTTCCCTACATGAATAGGTCTATTTCTATGCTTAAGAAATATTTATTTTCTACATTTTTCTCATGAATTACACTATGTTTGCTGGTAGGGGTAAAAGAAGCAAACTATAACTTCCCAATCAACTGAATCTGAGTCTCTGCTAGTTTAAACACTATATTTTAGGAAACTCACTCTCTTTTGGTAAGTGCTCAGCACCTCAGATTTCTTACTATTCCTCTTGTTTCTCCCCAAAATGGTGTGTGGATATGTGGTGCATTAACATGACCTATGGTGCTGGGGAGGAATGATCTCCATCTGCCAATAAGTCCTTTGCTTCCCTTTGTGCTTCTTTGGTCCCTGCTATGCTATATACATCATGGTATAGTTCTTGGCTTCTTGGGCTGGGGTCTGCTGATGTGTGGCAGACAAAACTGCATTTTGTTTTCTTGCATTAGGTAGAGCCTGACCTTTAGGCCTTTCTGAATCTGAGCCTTGCTTCCCCCTCCCTTCTGCACCCCATGGCTATCTAGCTTAAGTCTCTGGAGGAGTCATATTGCCCATAGCCAGTGTGGTTCTGTGAGAACACCACAAGCCCTCAACTCAGCTCTTTCCCATGTCCTTGGAGTAACTTTTTGAGGTCCCTTTATTTATCACCTAATGGCGAAGGGAGGTTAAGGAGTATTTACTCCAGCTCCTCTCTGCCTATTTATGCAGATCACTCAGACTGTGTTGATGCAGCAGCATCCTGCATTGACGTGGGGCCACCCTCGGCTCCTCCTAGAGTTCCAAATGGGGCACATGCACAGATTCCTTTACTCTTCTGATGTACTTCCTCCCCGAAGTTTGGTACCAGGTGTATATGTCTGATACCTCCCTCTACAGACTTATCTTCTTTTATTGTGTTTTGCTTTATTGTATTGTGCTTTTTATAATTTGACAGCAAGATACCTCACCAGCAAACAGATGGCAACTCACTTTTGTTGCAGTACTCATTTTACTTTGGTGGGCTTGAACCAAACCGCAATATATCTGAGGTATGCCTGTATTTCTGTCTTTCTTCTTTCTGTAGACTGTAGGCCTCAGTGCACAGGCTTTCCTGCTTTCTGTGTGGTAGGGACAATGACTGTAGTACAGCCTGAATTACCTCTCCTCATGGCTCAGAGAGAGAGGTCTGGCTCTTGAGATGTTAACTGGAGCTTAAAGAATTTATAAAATGTTTCTCTTTCAACCTAGGCTAGCTTTCAAGACCGTTCTCATGTTAGTAATTTAAAAAATCGAATTTGACAGTCAAAGCTGAGCAGTGACTTTATTGTTCTAGCTGATGTCAGCCATTTCTTGGGCAGTGAGTCACAGGACTGTATGATTTACAGGATGGAAAAGTGCATCTGAAAATATTTCAAAAAAGATTATCCCCATTACACTACTAAAAAAGAAAAGAAGAAAAAACACACCCTTTATTTTCCACATATGCATGCCAAATGAGTAAAAGTGAAAGCTTAAAGAAAAGCCTGGAAACAGAATTGTGAATCTGTCATTTAAGCAAGAACACCTGCATGGGAATTCGTTTTCTACATGAAAGCAGCTGTAGAGTTTTAGAATACTAATAAAACAGGGAAATCACCTGTGCAAATAGATCATGCTGAATTGATTGTAGCACAGGTAAATATCAAATTATACATAGGTATGAAATAGCACTTGGCCTGTGATCTGATAAGAAATCTTGCAACATTAAACATAACAACTTCAACAAATCATGTTCATTGTAAAACTTTAGAAAATACAGATAAAATTAAAGAAATAAAACTACCTATAAGCCTCACCAGTAGAGTCTGCTTCCAGTCCTCATTTTTATGATGATCAAAGGAATGGCTGAGAGGGAGAACTGAAGGAGTAGAGAGGCTAGCGCATTCAGAAAAGCAGAAAGTTGTGCACAGGGGAAAATAAGGTGTGGAAGGAGAAACAACCAGCCCGTCCGTCGAAATTTGGGAATGTTTAGCTAGGAAGTTCACAGGGTGGGTGGTAAAGGGACTTTGAGGACAATTGCCATTTGTAGGAAGGAGAGGACAAAGGCCAGGGAAATGGAATTTTAAGAAGTTTTCCTTTTGACTTCTAGTTGCAGTAATGGTAGACCTGGTTCTTTGGAAGAGCCCTTCTCTAAGGGATATTAGAGAAGTCCCCCCTCCCCCCCTGTGCCCCAGTTATACACATATGTTTAAAGACATCCTAATGCTATACTGCATATTTGAAATTTGCTAAGAGAGTAGATCTTAAAAGTTCTCATAACAAGAAAAAATTGTAACTATGTTAACTAGACTTACTGTGGTGGTCATTTTGCATTACACATATACAAATATCAAATCATTATGTTGAACACTCAAAATACATATAATGTTATATGCCAATTATACCTCAATAGAAAACAAACAGAATAGACATCATAGCTCTAGTAAGAATTGTGAAGAACTGTGGGACTAATTTCTGGGAGAAGATAGAAACCCAGAGAGGCAAGTAAGAAATTTTGGGCCACTTTTACCCTAAGGGCCTCTGATAATTCAGGAAGAGATGGATAAAAGGCTGCCATTTGGATAATTTTCTAAAGATGGGACAAAAATTGATGTGTAGGCTAATCAAGTGGGGGCCCTGATAATTCTTCCATACTTTGAGTTGGGACCTTGAAAGATTTTTACCCTGGAAGTAAGAGGGAATAGGAAATGGACTGGTCCTTGCAGGGACCATAGCTCAGATCTAAATCATCTCATTCCCTGGAATTGGGTTAAGATGATCTTCTATTGCTAGCTTCTTCAACAGTCTCCTGCAAATAAATGTAAATCTTCTTTAGGGAAAAAAAATCACCCATTTTGTGAAATTTTTCCTATCACTTTTCTTTTAAAATAGATTTACACCTGAAAGCTACATGATCCTACTAACCAATGTCACCCCAATAAATTCAATAATAAATATATATGTATATATATATTTTATATTACCTGTAAGGGAGTTGGGGGATACTACACAACTATTAGCACTTTAGCCACCTTAGAAGGTCCCAGGATTAAGTCTTGAAGTTTCATTTTCATTTTCCCACTGGATTATATTCCCATTTGCTGATTGAAGGGCCATGTTTAGTAGCTAGTCTAGCTCTATCAGAAGTAGATGTCTTCTGCCTCTTTTTTACATGAACTTTCTTCTCTACTTGAATTGACCTCCATATTATCTGCTAAATATGTTTGTACTTTTCTTTTCTTTTTTTAAGACTGCATTTTCTTAAGAGCAGTTTTAGGTTTCCAACAAAATTTAGGGGAAGGTACAGATATTTCCCATAACCCCTGTTCCCAAACATGTGTCACCTGCCCCATTATCAGCATCACTCACTATGTTGGTACATTTTTTTCCAAGGATGAACTTACACTGACTTACCATGATCACCCTCAAGTCTACAGTTTACTTCAGGGTTTTTTGTTGGTGCTGTCCCATCTATGATTTTGGAAAATGTATAATTACATATATCCCTCATTATAATATCATAGAGTATTTCATCACATTAAAAATCCTCTGTGCTCTATTCATTTCTCTCTTCTCATGCACCTGCCCCAGCAACCACTGATCTTTTTATTGTCTTCATAAGTTTGCTTTTATCAGAATGTCATACAGTTGAAATCACAGAGTGTAACCTTTTCAGATTGTCTTCTTTCACTTAGTAATATGTATTTAAGGCTCCTCCATATATTTTCATGATTTGATAGCTCATTTCTTTCCAGTACTGAATAATATTCCATTGTTTTGATGTATCACAGTTTATTTTTCCACTCACCTACTGAAAGACATCTTGGCTGCCTCCAAGTTTTGACAATAATGAATAAAGCTTCTATAAACATACACATGATGGTTTTTGTATGGACATAAGTTTCAACTTTTTTGGGTAGACACCAAGGAACAAGATTGCTGGATTGTATGGTAAGAATATATTTAGTTTTGTAAGAAACCACCATACTGTCTTCCAAAGTGGCTGCACCATTTTTGCATTCCCACACAAAATGAGAGTTCCTGTTTCTTCACTTCCTTGCCAATATTTAGTGTTCTCAGTGTTCCAGATTTTGGCCATTCTAATAGGTATACAGAGGTATCTCATTGCTGTTTTAATTTGTATTTCTCTAGTGACATATATTGTGGGACATCTTTTTATATGCTCATTTGCTATCTGTATGTCTTCTTTGATGAGGTGTCTACTAAGATCTTTGGCTCATTTTATTTTATTGAATTTATTGGGATGACATTGATTAGTAAAATTATATAGGTTTCAGGTGTACAATTCTGTAATACATCATCTGTATCGCCATCTCAAGTCTCCTTCCATCACCATTTATCTCCCCTTTACCCACTTCTACCTCTCTCCACCCCCTTTCCCTCTGGTAATCACCACACTGTTGTCTGTGTCTATGAGGTTTTTGCTTTGCTTAATCTCCTCACCTTTTTTACCCAGCTCCCAACCCCCCTCCCCTCTGACAGCTGTCAGACTGTTCTCAGTATCTATGAGTCTGTTTCTATTTTGTTTGTTAGTTTAAATATATTTTCTTATTGATTTTTTTAGAGGGAGAATGAAAGGAAGAGGGGGAGAGAGAAACATTGATCAACTGCCTCTTGCACGCCCCTTACCAGGGATCGAAACTGCAGCCTGGGCATGTGCCCTGATTGGGAACCAAAATGATGACCTCTTGGTGCACAGGATGATGCCCAACCAACTGAGCCACATTGGCCAGGGCATGTTAGTTTATTTTGTTCATTAGATTCCACATATAAGTAAAATCACATGTTACTTGTCTCTTTTGACTGGCTTATTTCACTTAGCTTAATACTCTCGAGGTCCATCCATGCTGTCACAAAAGGTAATATTTCCTTCTTTTCTACAGCTCAGTAGTATTGCCCATCAATAGATAAGTAGAAAAAAAAGCTGTGGTACATTTACACATTGGGTCATTTTAAAATCATTGTTTGTTTCCTTATTGTTAAGTTTTAAGAGTTTTTTGTATATTTTGGATAATGGTCCTTTATAAGATGTGACTTTTGAAAATTTTTTCTCCAAGTCTGTGATTTGTCTTCTAATTCTCTTGATATTCTCTCTTGCAAAGCAGTTTTTAATTTTAATGAAGTCAAGCCTATCAATTATTTCTTTCTTGGATCATTTCTTTGATGTATATTTAAAAAGCATCAACATAGTCAAGGTCATCTAGGTTTTCCACTATGTTTTCTTCTAGGAGCTTTATAGTTTTGTGTTTTACATTTAGGTCTGTGATCCATTTTGGGTTTATTTTTGTGAAGGGAGTAATTTCTATTTTTCATACTCTTATTCATAACCATAAACACAGTTTGTCTTTTTGAAACTCTCTTTGCCTTTATGATTTATCTGTAGGTCCTCCTCTTTCATAAAGACTTTTTTTTCACAATTCTGGCAGTTATTTTTTTGTGTTTTGAACTTTCTTAGTGCTTATCTCTAGCACTCTTGTACCATGTGTTTTGATTCCTACCAGTTATTTTTGTATAATTATATATATTTAGCATCCTAAGTAGATAGTAAGGTCCTGATCCTTGTAGGTAGATTCATCAACTTGAGTGTATATATGTGTTTTCACCATTCACAGAAATGGTCAAAGGTACTCCTTTTTCCTAGGTTAGCTTTCTTCACTTCCAGACTATTCTAACAGTTGCTGTTGCCTTTGGCAACTTAATTTTCACAAGGTGGAAAGGGAAAATAATATCTTTTTTTAAATCTATCTTTATTGATTTCAGAGAGAGGAAAGGAGGGGGAGAGAGAGAGAGAGACAGAAACATAAATAATGAGAGAGTCATTGATCGGCTGCCTAGCCTGCAACCTGGGCATGAACGGGAATGGAACCCCGATTGCCTGGATCCTAGGTCGATGCTCAACCACTGAGCCACGCCCAGCCGGGTGAAAATAATATCTTAACAGGCTATTTGTTGAGTGACTGTAACATGGAAAATATTTTGCTAGTTGGTGTTAGGGCAAACAGTGTTGAATAAATGTGGTGTCTGTCCTCAGGGACTCAGGGTCTAGAAGACTGGGTTTACCAAGAATGAAAAATTGTTTTCAGTTGTTGCAGCAGATCAACAATGTTGGTTGTGAGTGTTCATAACTAAGAGAAAAACTTATGGGTGATTGTTCCAAAGTCTTGGTATTGCTCCAATTCTGCATGCAAATATGAGTAGAATTATACATATGAGCAAGCGTTAGTATTCATGTGTCTTACTTTGTGGGTTACTTCTAGAATAATTAGTAATATTAAAATAGCAAGTAATATAAATTATATTTTTTATAACATTTTATGTATAATTTTGAATTTCTGTCTCTTATAATGTTCTCCTTTGTTTAAGGACTTTGCATTATCAAATTTAGTGCAGTGATTATTTTCTATTATTATCAGGAAATACTTAATATAAATTTTAGGAAATAAAAAGATTATACAAATTTTGAGAAATAAAAATATCTATATAAAAATTTCAAATGTAGTGTCTTCTTGAGGCAAAGAGAGTAGATTGATTACTCTGGATTTGTTAATTGAAAAAAGTTATGTGACATCAAGATGGTTTCACTTGATGATTGCTTCAGGGAACACCTACTAATATGCTCTTTGGAATGGGAAGACAGACATGAGTCAATAAAAGGAAAGGTTGAGGGAACTGCATAAATCAGAGGTGGGGAGATCCAGCCTCCAAAATCATTTGGTCTGGCCCTGCCAAAGCCTCACCAAAGGGAAGCAGTTCCAACCATCATATCCGGGGTGCGTTAATTAAATGTTTGACCAAATAGAGCAGGCTAATTTTTAAGTTGATAATTTTGTATAGCCCTCAGATGATGTTATAAATATCCAAATGGCCCTTGGCAGAAAAAAGGTTCTTCACCCTGGATAAGTAAATAGGATACTAAGAGCTCTTGCAAATGATTCTTTTTTTCTTTTTTCTTTTCTTTTCTTTTCTTTTCTTTTCTTTTCTTTTCTTTTCTTTTCTTTTCTTTTCTTTTCTTTTCTTTTCTTTTCTTTTCTTTTCTTTTCTTTTCTTTCTTTTCTTTTCTTCTTTTCCTTTCTCTTCTCTTCTCTTCTCTTCTCTTCTCTTCTCTTCTCTTCTCTTCTCTTCTCTTCTCTTCTCTTCTCTTCTCTTCTCTTCTCTTCTCTTCTCTTCTCCTCTTCTTTTCTCTTTTCTTTTATTTTCTCTTTTCTTTTCTTTTCTTTCTTTTCTTTTCTTCTTTTCTTTTCTTTCTTCTTTTTTCTTCTCTTCTCTTCTCTTCTCTTCTCTTCTCTTCTCTTCTCTTCTCTTCTCTTCTCTTCTCTTCTCTTCTCTTCTCCTCTCCTCTCCTCTCCTCCCCTCCCCTCCCCTCCCCTCCCCTCCCCTCCCCTCCCCTCCCCTCCCCTCCCCTCCCCTCCCCTCCCCTCCCCTCCTCTCCTCTCCTCTTCTCTTTCTCTTCTCTTTTTTCCTTTTCTCTTTTCTTTTCTTTTCTTTTCTTTTCTTTTCTTTTCTTTTCTTTTCTTTTCTTTTCTTTTCTTTTCTCTTTTCTTTTCTTTTCTTTTCTTTTCTTTTCTTTTCTTTTCTTTTCTTTTCTTTTCTTTTCTTTTCTTTTCTTTTCTTTTTTTTCTCTTTTCTGTTCTTCTTTTTTTTGTTAATCTTCACCTGAGGATATTTTTCCATTGCTTTTCAGAGACAGTGGAAGAAAGGAAGTAAGGGGGAGAGAGGGAGAAAGAGATAAAGAGAAAAAGAGAGAGAGAGAGGGAGAAAGAGAGAGAGATCAATCTACTAGCTGCCTCCTGCACATGCTCAGACTGGAGGTGGGAAGTGAACTGACAATTCAGGTATGTGCTCTTGACCAGGAATGGAGCCAGAGACCCTTTGGTGTGTGGGCCAATGATGCTCTAACCACTGAGCAACACCAGCCAGGGAAAATGACTTCATTTTTAACCTAAATTTAAAATAAGGGATATTTGTTATTTTTAAGGGAATAAACCTGACAATTTGCCAGAAGAACAGAACAAAATCACTAGAATATTATCACCTGAAGAAATCTTGTCAGACAGCCTTTTGATTAAGTATGGAGTGGTAGAATGAAGAAGCCACCAGTTAAGTCAGTTTTAATGTTGAGCTTTCACCCACTGGTCAAACTGAATATTTTGTATATTCTAAGAAAGTAATGACAACAGCAGCAACATTATGTTGAAATTATGGATACATGAAAGCAAAAATGAGAAACAAGATTTGAGTACTGTTTTTGAATGAAAAGAAAACAAGACATAATTTCACATGTTAGTAGAATGTTTATTCAAGGAAACTTATACCATTCAGGTTTTTAATTCATATCCTTGTCTTGGAAATGAACTAGTATAACATTGTTAAAAACAAAATTCAAAGATCATAAATTTTAAAGATCGTATTGGCTTTATCAATGATTCATGAATTGGGTAACATTTCATCTAACAAATAGAAAGAAGCTCTGAAGAGCTGTGTGAAATGAAAGACTTTTATAGGCAGAGGGGGCAGGGCAAAGAAGTTATACAAAGAAAGAGCTGATTATCAGTGGCAAGGTCACCTTTCTTTAGGGAATATCAGAGGTCTATCAGGCAGATAACCTCACTAGTGCTCCACAGGTATTTCCAGATTGACTAGTTTAACAGTCTATTCCTGGGGTAGGCTGAAACTAGTTAAGTTATGTATAAGTCTTAGTTTTGTGAAATGGGGCTAAGCACAAATGACTCTATTTGAACCTGCTGCCTTTTTTTTTTAACATCCTTTTTAAAATTTAAATAGACTAAAAAATTTTTTAAATTGATTTCAGGGAGAGGGAGAGAGAGAGAGAAACATCAGGGAGAGAGAAACATTTATTTGCTGCCTCTTGCATGGCCCCTATTGGGGATAGAGCCTGCAACCAGGCATGTGCCCTGACCACAAGTTGAACAGGGATCTCCTGGTTCATAGGGATGCTTAATCAACTGAGTAACACTGCTGGGCTTTAATAATACTCTTAACCTTAGCTCAGCTATAGTCCATTAGACTGTACACTCTGTTTTTTCTGTTTTTTAATGTTAATAATTTGTTTTGCTCACTCTATTTTTTCAAAAAATTTATTGATGAGAGAGAGAGAGAGAGATAAACAGAAACATTGATTTATTGTTCCACTTATTGGTTGCTTCTTCTATGCCCTGACCAGGGATTGAACCTAAAACCTTGGTGTATCAGGACGACACTCTCACCAACTGAATGAGCTTGTTTTGCTCATTCTTGAGTTTCCAGTGCCCAGTGGAATGCTTGGCATATAGGAGATTCTTAGTCAATGTTTTTGCAAATAAATGTTTAGCTATTTATGATTTGGCTTGATGCAAAGAATTTTCCAAGACTTTAAAAAATTGTCATGCAACTAATGCAATAAGACTCACACATTTTACTCATGGGGAAATGTGGATATCTCTCAGTGTGTATTTAATCTTAATTTATCCACAAATTCAGTAGCCTATGTTCTTGATTTATATGTCCATATCAGAGAAGAAACCCATTTGAATTGGCAAAAGGAGAGTATTGGTAGACATTTTATAGCCATTCCTCTCGTGATTTCTTGTTAAGCAGGCTTTAGTGTTTTCACACTTATTTAACCAAATATTCCCAGGTACATAAATATTGATTTATTTATCATGGCGGTCTTCCCTTGACAACTTAATTCTGGTCAGGAGTTGTAATTATGGGCCATGACACCAGAGAACTCTCATGAGGGGCTTTTGGGAAAATTTTCTTTCTTTTAAAATGGGACCCGAGTTAGAGAAAATTGGAAATTATATCTCTGCTCAATGCTGTCTGCCTGTGATAAGGTATCTGCCAAGGGCCCCATTGGAACTGCAAAGGGAAAGCCAAGAGAAATGCAGATAAATTGAACTGGAGCTCTTACTCTGATGAACCAGTGAATTTATAAGCCCTTGAGATTACCTCTAGGTTTTTCAATTGATGAGATAGTGTGTCCTTTAAGTCACCTTTAGCTGGGTTTCTATACTTGCAGTTCAAAGCATCCTTACCAATTTAGGAAGGCAAATGACGGCAGAAAGAAGAGAATTATAGGCTTAGAATGGGCCTTAGAGACCATCTGGCCCAACCCCTTCCCTGTACTATGAATCATTTGCATAATATTGACAATCTGGTAATGAGGTAGAAGTCAGAAATGTGAATAAAAAAAGTATCATTACTAATAAAGAATGGTATTCTGGGGCCATTTGGAATAGAGGTAAATATTCATATACAACTCAGTGGGACCAGAGGGCATCTTCTTTACAAAAATTTTCTAAGTCAGTAAAGGGAAAATTATTTTCTGTCTACTTTGGTTAAGAGGCTAGAAATAGCCCTAGAAAGATTTCCATTCTAGATAATAAAAGTGAAAATAATTTGCTTTTTAAAGCTATAAACTTAACTCTTTAGAATGAGTACTTTTCTGAGGATTTTAGGTACATGAGAATTAACTATAGTACATACTTTCCTTAATGGAATTAAAATACAAAAGGAAGGTATAAGAAATTAACTTCTTAAAGTCTGGGTTCACAGAGTGAAATTCTGTATTAGTTATTTGGAACTTGGAAAGCATATGCCTGAAGATATTAGGATTTCAACAGTAAGTAGTTTTAAAGGTTATCTTATGATATATATTTACCTCAAGGGAAATATGTACTTATGTATTTATATATGTATATATACTCACAATAAAAGCAATGTTACTAATTTTTGCTACCTTACATTATGGAGGCCCATTACTTGGGTCTCTTTTACTTCCTGATTTTTTATTTTTTTAACTCAGTCACTTTTAAACTTAAATTTTAGGAGCCAACTCATTTGGGTCTTATTCTCTGTCTGCTGATATACATTCCATCCTGCAGGAGAGTTGCAGAAGGGAGTTGTGATATAAGCAGAATGACTTCTTATCCCATTTGGTTATTCTTTAATTATTGAAATCATATAGATATTATAATTTTTCTAAAGTATAATAAATATAATTATGAAAATGTAGCTTTCTAAAATATGTTATTAAAAATATTTGTGGCCATCACAATTCTTTTTTTTTTTTTCATTTAGCTGCAACCAATTACAAATAAATATTTTAGAGAAGCACTTTACTAGGAGGCATGGAAACTGGGGTCTACTATTTTGTCTTCCACTTACTAACTCTTATCTTGGGTGAGTCACTTAATTTCTTTAGTCTTCAGTTGCTCATCTCTCAAGTTGGATAACATCTTATTTGTTGAAGTCAGGAAATTGCATAAATTAATGTCTTCACTTTAAGCTGTAAGAGCTATTCAACATCCTATCACTTTCATTTTATGTAAAGTCAGTAAATATATTAGATGTCTATATTTCCTAGACATTTTCCCAGAAACGCATATGTTCTGTAAGATGTAGTCCGTACATACTTTTACTTAAAATTTCTTTCTGATGAAATATGAATTTTCAGATTTCTGTTGCATTTCAAAAGTGGATTAATATTTCAAAGAGAATGTAACCGACAGATTTACCATGTTTTTTTATGATGTTTGGGTTGAATCACAAAAAAACCCCTACTTCATTTAATAAATACTATGTTATCTTTTTTAAAAAAAGAAATAATGATCAACTAATTATTTTGTTACTTAACTACTTGGAGCTAGAGGGAAAGATTTGGGTCCATATAAAAACAGATAGTCATTTTTACCTGAATCTGTAGGAAAACTATAAAAAAGAAACCATAGCTATCTGGGTAACTTTCATTTGTGGAAATTTGATTAGCCCAATTCACGGAGGATTCTTGAACCCTGATAGCAGGATTTTGCCTCTTGATTAGGGGACATTGTCTCTGCTATTTACCTGTATGTGATTAGGGGTTGTGGATGAGTGAAGAGCTACTTTTAACCGTTTGCTTGAAAAATTCAGAAGAGGAGTAAGGATTAGTGTGGAGAGTTCCAGCCTAGTCCTTTGTCTCCCACAGAGGGATTTTTCAAACTCTTACCCTATGTTCTTATAAACTCATCTTTCACTGGTTGATGTTCTTAGGCCCCAACAAGATGAGCAGGAACACGTGTTCACATCGCCTATGTGATGGCCTTGGTCTATTCTGACTACCTCCAGAAATCTTAGGATAAAAATGAACGTTAAAAGGGAGGGCCTAGAACAATTAGTGGAACTCCAAATCCTACCTACAAATTCAGAAACAGGTGCTTTTAGTGTGGGTCTCTTATAAAAACTTGGATTGGGCACTCTCATTCCCTAGGAGAGAAAAGTGCTTTTCATGATCTCATAAGGAAAGCTTTGAGGAAGTTCATTATTTTCCCATTTGGACTTTGGAAAAAAATATTTTGCATATATTTGACAATCAAACCTTATTCTTTAGAGAAAATTACAAATCATTCTGACAAGGATGTTCAACTCTTCCTGTGATAACAAAGTTGCCTCAAGCATGGATGCAGACAATTAAAAAAATCTCTTAAATTGATTGGAGCAGAGAGCTCTATGAGCTTCTTAAGTATGTCTGAAGCAAATTGGCATTTTTAACAGACCCTCCCTACCCACTGCTGGAAGTCTCAGGTGTGTTAAAAGGTCACTCAGGTATGCTTAGATGCTTAGGGGAACATTCCTTTCCAAACTCCTCTTGTGTCATCTCTCCATTCATACCTTCTATTCTGGTCTAACTTCCAGCTCACACCTGTCTTCTGCCTCTGTGCCTGGTTCTGATGCCTAAATTAGACTGCCTGGACATGGTCTTTTGATAAGCCTTGGGTCTACACTGTGGTCCTCTGGCCAGCATACTTCTCTTGGAAGCCTCTGGATTCTAGTTCAGATCAGCAGCCAGGTAACATGAAATATCAACTATTATTTATGGTAATTGAAAACAACTGTCTTAATTTTTTAAATGAAAACTTTTATTTACTTGTTCTCTCAAGGATGTTTACCAAGGTACTAATAGTAATACAGCTATAATCACCTCCATATCCTATGCTGTCTCCTATCGTGACTAGAAGAAAAATTTACTAAATTTATGATCTTTGCGCTATTTAGCAATATTTGTTCTTGGAAAGCATTTTTTCCCCACTTACAATATAGGTTCTTTTTGCAAGAAAGATATTTGTCTATGGAAGAATTATACTTAAAAACTTCACAGTTGTGGCCTCTTCTTTTAAAGACTACTCTTTTTTTATATATCAGGAAGATACAGGGAAACATATCTTCAGAGTGAATTTCTTTTTAAAAGACGTTTGTTTATTTGTTTATTTATTTTAATCCTCACCCAAGGATACACCTTTATTGATTTTTTTTTTTAGAAAGATGGAGTTGGGGGGAGAGAGATCAGGTTGCCTCCCTGCAGTGTGCCCTGACCAGGACTGGCTGGGGCACAACATGTTTATTTTTATTAGTAAAGTTGTAAATGAACTCCATAATTCTATTCAGTAATAATCACTGAGAAATGTGAGAAAATTTTCAATTTGGAACATAGAACCAGGATTCTTACCTTATCCTGTGATTTGTATTGTGCTCAACAAGGAAAAAGCAGACACGGATTCAACTGTTTCAGCATGTTAGTAAATTCTTTCCCTGGATCAATAGTAGAGGTAATCAAGGTGGCATTTAAATTAATTAGGCTTGGACCTGAAGATGGCGGCCCTGTGAGAAGCGGCAGAGCACCCCCACTCCTAGCCACGGACTCGATTTACTCCTAAAACCTTACACAACCAGCTTGAAAAAACCAGAGAAACACACCTGAGTGGACGGAGAGCGAGTGGGGAGCATTATAGACACATCACGGAGTCCAGTAAGAGAGGGGGGCGTAGGAAGGGGGAGACCCCCTGAAGCCTGTGCTGGGCTCCGAGCCCAGAGGCTTGGAGGCTGCAAAGCTCCCTCCCCTCGGGAGTGCGAACCATCCTCCAAAAGCGGGGACCCCACACCCGGAGCGAAGAGGGGAAGGAGCGCCCCGCGCACAGGGCAGGGGATCCCAGGGGAGCGTTGAGTCTGGGAGGGGACAACACCTTCCTAGGAAACAAAGCCTCTAGTCACGGCTGCGACCAGCATCTGGTGCTTGGGGTGCCGACCATAGGGAAGACTGTCCCAAGGGCTGTGGCACCCAAGTGGTAAGGGACCAGAGGACTGCGCTGAGCAGCCACACACGGGAACCCTCTGCCTCCCTGAAGGGCATTGTGTTGAGCCCCAAAAGCACGGAATCTGCGAGGTGCGGGGGAGGGGACGAGCCCTCCCTGCCCTGAGCTCCAGGTGCTGGGAGGCTGGGACCTGCGACCAGCCCTGAGGGGCGCCGTGGTGGCGTGTGAAGCTGCCCCAGTTTTGCTGAGACCAGCAGCGCAGAGAGCTGCATGGAGCTGCCTTTGGGTCCCCTCCCGCTGGGTGCCTTGGAGCGAGGGCGGCGGGACCCTGCAGAGAGGACTCTCTGCCTGTGTGTTGCTTTGTGCATTTGCAAGTTTGATCTTTGCAAGTTTGATCGTTTGCAAGTTTGATCACAGAACTAGTTCCCACCTTCCCGGCTGGCACTGCACGGACAGACCAGTGTAGGCTGGGGTCGGGGTCTGCACTGGAGATGGTCTGAGGGGTGGGCCTGGTGCGACCAGCCAACCAGAGCTGAGCAAGGAGGGGCGGAGCCCACCGACCTCTCCAGCAGTCAAGAGCAGCCCCTCCCAACAGGAAAGGGGCAGGTCCCACTCGATGAAGCCCCAGACATCCCCCAGGGCACAGTCCTGTGGGGGAAGGGAGAGCAGCTCAAGGGAGGAATTTATAAGAATAAGACTCTCAGGGATTGTTGTTTGGGAGCTGGAGGAAACACTGAAAACCCCTGCAGGGGGCTGGGCAGGCAAAGGGCCCACCAGAAGGTGTTTTTAATCAGACCCACTGAACCCAGGCTGCTGAAACGGCCCATACAGAAAAGGCAACAGGCTGAAATCAATCTGAAACTGCAGCAAGACAGAGCCTGGGGAACTAGAATCAGAGGACAGGGCAGGTAGGGACTGAGGAGCTGGAGGTGAAGCAGAGTCTAACCCCCGCAGAATAAGTGCCTGACAGCGACACCTCTAGGGGGAGTGATACCCTGAGCTACACTAGCCACCCTGCACCCTAAAGACTCTACAGAAGACTCTGGAGTAAGACCAGGCAACTACAAGGTTGCAAAATAGCTGACAAGAGGAGGTGGTCCACGGAGAACCTCAGATCAACCATCTACCTAAGGGTACCAGAGCCAAACCTAGACGGCGCCTCACACTGGGGTGATACACAAACACCTCCCAGGAGAACTGAAATCAGCACACAAAACAGTGACCCTCAGACAACATAAGTTGCCCAGAAAAAAAACACTTCACCTGATTGACTACCTTTTTTATTTTTTTTATTTTCTTTCTGCTGTTTTTTTTTTTTCCTTTTGTATGGTTTTGTGTTTTTTTGGTTTTGGGGACTTTTTTGTTTGTTTTTTTGTTTGTGGGCTTGTATATTTTTTCTCTTTTTTCCTTAGGAAGAAAAGAAAGGAGAGAAAACTTGTTTTTTTTTCTTTTTTAAATTTTATAATAATTTTTTTTTCCTACATTTTTTTTTAAACTAATTTTTTTTTCTTTTTTCTCCTTTTTATAAAAGAATTTTGTTTTGCTTTGCTTGTTTTTCAGTTTTGTTTTGGATAGTTTCTTTGTTTTCTTGTATCCTTGCTTCTAATATCAAGACTTTCTTGATATCCCTGCTCAACGACTGGGACTTTATCATTATATCCAAGTGTATTGCTTCCCTCTATAGTTTCCCCCAAATCTGTTACTGGACTCCCTCCCTGCAGGGCTTTATCTTTCTCTCTCCTCTCAATCCATTGGCATAACATTTTTCTTCTGTTTCTTTTTTCTTTTTCTACTTTTCTTTCATTCTTTCCTTAGGCTCCCTTCTGTCTTCCTGTCTGATTATTAGTTTCTCCTATTCTCCTCATTGTATTTTTGTTTTCTCATTTTCAACTACTATCCTATTTCTATTCTCTCCCTTAATTCTTTGCTGGCCCTTCTTTCAGAATATTTTCTCAGCTTCTATTACCTCCTAGTAGCTTCTCTATTTTTTACATTTTAGCTTATTATTAGTTTCTAAATTTTCACCAGTATCAACAACTATATACATCTCTCTCTCTCTAAGCATTACTTTTCTTTTTCTCTTTTGTTTGTTTGTTTGTTTTTGTTAAGCACCCTTTTTTTTTTCCTGTATGTGTGTGTGTGGGGTGGGTGTGTTGTGTTCTCCCTTCACTCTCCCAGTTCTATTTTCACGTGAGTTATTTTCATTGTTACTGTCAAGATATTTTGTAAAATACTTCTTGTTTCCTGGAATTTTAATTGTGCATTGGCCTGCCTTGCCAGCACCCGTACAACAGCTTACACATCAAGGTTGGGGCTGTGAAACAGTTAGCCAGCCTGAGAGAAGAGTCCTCCCAAGGACTGATCAACAACAATCTAGACCCAACCACAACAGGAGAACATAAAGAAACCACAAAAGGGGCACCCACAAGAGTGTCATGAGTAGAGCAAAGAGCTCAGAGGTATAAGGGAAACACACCTCTGGGCTCCACTGGACCCACAAGACAAAATCCCATCCCACAAGACGGGGTCAGCAAACATATCTAATATATAGTTACAAACACTAAGACCTACTAAAATGACGAAGAAACAGCCCCCAAATTAAAGACAAAGAAACATCGCCAGAAAAAGACTTTGATGAAATGGAGTTTAGCAAGCTATCAGAAACGGAGTTCAGAGTATGGATGATGATGTTCAAGGAACTTAAGAAGACTCTAGATGATAAGATCAAGGACCTTAGTGAAAATATGAAAAAGGAGATACATACCATAAATAAAACTCAGACAGAGATAAAGAATGCTGTATCTGATATCAAGAATGCACTGGAAGGAATTAAAAGCAGGCTCAATGAAGCAGAAGATAGAATAAGTGACTTAGAAGATAAGGTAGAACAAATCACACAATCAGAACAGCAAAAAGCAAAATCACTTAAAAAACATGAGGACAGTCTAAGGGAACTTTGGGATAACATTAAACGAAACAACATTCGCATTATAGGAGTGCCAGAGGGGGAGGAAAGAGAACAAGGGATAGAGAAATTGGTGGAGGAAATAATTATAGAAAGCTTCCCTAAGCTGGTGAAGGAGAAAGCCACACCAGTTCAGGAAGCACAGAGGGTTCCAAACAAGAGGGATCCAAAGAGACCCACTCCAATACGCATCGTAATTAAAATGGCAAATGTCAAGGACAAAGAGAAAATATTAAGGGCTGCAAGAAAGAGACAAGCAGTGACCTACAAGGGAACCCCCATAAGGCTGACAGCTGATTTCTCCAAGTAATGAAAAGCAAGAACATGCAACCAAGATTGCTTTATCCAGCAAGGCTATCATTTAAATTTGAAGGTGAAATAAAAAGCTTCCCAGACAAAAAAAGGCTAAAGGAGTTCAGTTCCACGAAACCAGCATTGCAAGAAATGCTAAAAGGACTGCTTTAAAAAAAAGAAGGAATACTGAGAGAAAGGTACATCAGCATAAAGGGTAAAAATGGCATTAAATAAGTTGATATCAATAGTAACCTTAAATGTAAATGGAATAAAGGGGCCAATCAAGACATAGGGTAGCTGAATGGATAAGAAAAGGGGATCCATATATATGCTGTCTACAAGAGACCCACCTGAGAGCAAAAGACTCACACAGGCTAAAAGTGAAGGGATGGAGTAAAATATTCCATGCAAATGGAAAGGAAAGGAAAGCTGGAGTAGCAATTCTTATTTCAGACAAAACAGACTTCAAAATAAAGACCACAACGAGAGACAAAGATGGTCACTACATATTACTAAAGGGTTCAATCCATCAGGAGGAAATAACCCTTATAAACATTTATGCATCCAATATTGGAGCACCAAAATATATAAAAAATTTCTTGGGGGACTTTAAAGGGGAGATTGACAGCAACACAATCATAGTGGGGGACTTTAACACCCCGCTGTCAGCATTGGACAGATCATCAAGACAAAAAATCAACAGGGAAATGCAGACCTTAAATGAATCACTAGACCTTATGGATTTAATTGACATTTACAGAACATTTCACCCCAAAGCAATAGAATACACATTCTTCTCAAGTGCACATGGAACATTCTCAAAAATAGACCACATGTTAGGGCACAAGGCAAGTCTCTACAAATATAAGAAGATTGAAATCATATCAAGCATCTTCTCGGATCACAATGCCATGAAGCTAGAAATCAACCACTATAAAAAAACTCAAAAATATTCAAGCACATGGAGGCTAAATAGCATGTTATTAAACAATGAATGGGTTACCAAGGAGATCAAGAAAGAAATCAAACACTTCATGGAAAGCAACAAAAATGAACAGACAACAACCCTAAACCTACGGGACATGGCGAAAGCAGTCCTGAGAGGAAAATTCATAGCATTACAGGCCTATCTCAAGAAACAAGAAAAAGATCTAATGAACCATCTAAATCAACAACTAAAAGAACTAGAACGGGAATAGCAAGAAAAGCCCCGAGAAAGCAGAAGGAAGGAAATAATAAAAATCAGAGCAGAAATTAATGGCATAGAGACTAAAGGAAAAATACAAAAAATCAATGAAACCAAGAGCTGGTTCTTTGAAAAGGTAAATAAGATTGATGCACCTTTAGTCAGACTCACTAAGAAACAAAAAGAGAAGACCCAAATAAATAAAATCAGAAATGAAAGAAGCGATATAACAACTGACCCAACAGAAACACAAAGCATTGTAAGAAAATATTATGAGCAACTATATGCCAACAAATTCGACAACATGGATGACATGGACAAATTCCTAGAAGCATACAACCTTCCAAAGCTGAATCAAGAAGAGGCAGAAAACCTGAATAGGCCAATAACAACTAATGAAATTGAAGTAGTAATCAAAAAACTCCCAGCAAACAAAAGTCCTGGACCAGATGGATTTACAGGCGAGTTCCACCAAACATTCAAAGAAGAATTAACACCTATTCTATTCAAACTATTCCAGAAAATTCAAGAGGAGGGAAAACTCCCAAACTCTTTTTATGAGGCCAGCATCATCCTAATCCCCAAACCAGATAAAGATACTACAAAGAAAGAAAATTACAGGCCAATATCCCTGATGAACATAGATACTAAAATCCTCACTAAGATACTAGCCAACTGGATCCAGCAATACATTAAAAAGATTATACATCATGACCAAGTGGGATTTATTCTGGGGAGGCAAGGCTGGTACAACATCCGCAAATCAATAAATGTGATACACCACATAAACAAAATGAAGCACAAAAATCATATGATCATATCAATAGATGCAGAAAAAGCATTCGACAAATCCAGCACCCATTTCTGATAAAAATTCTTAGCAAAGTGGGAATAGAGGAATCATACCTCAACATAATGAAGGTCATATATCACAGATCTATAGCCAACATCATACTCAATGGGCAAAAACTAAAACCATTTCCATTAAAGACTGGAACAAGACAGGGTTGCCACTTTCACCACTCTTATTCAACATAGTACTGGAAGTCCTGGCCATAGCCATCAGACAGGAAGAAAACATAAAAGGTATCCAAATTGGAAAGGAGGAAGTAAAACTGTCATTATTTGCAGATGACATGATACTGTACATAGAAAATCCTAGAGACTCCATCAAAGTACTACTAGATTTGATAAATTTGGCAAGGTAGCTGGATACAAAATCAACATTCAGAAATCAGTGGCATTCTTATACACCAACAATGAACTTTCAGAGAGAGAAACTAAAAAAGCAATACCATTTACCATTGCAACTAGAAAAATAAGATACCTAGGAATAAACTTAACCAAGGATGTAAAAGACCTGTACTCAGAAAACTACGTGACACTGAAACAAGAAATAGAGGAAGATTTAAACAAGTGGAAGAAGATACCATGCTCATTGATTGGAAGAATTAATATCATTAAAATGTCTATACTACCCAAAGCAATTTATAAATTTAATGCAATTCCTATGAAAATACCAACAGCATATTTCACAGACCTAGAACAAGCATTTCAAAAATTTATATGGAACCAAAAAAGACCCCGAATAGCTGCAGCCATCTTGAGAAAAAAGAACAGAGTAGGAGGGATCACATTACCAGATTTCAAACTATTACAAAGCCACTATAATCAAAACAGCCTGGTATTGGTATAACAACAAGCATATAGATCAACTGAACAGAACCGAGACCCCAGAAATAGACCCACACCATTATGGTCAGTTAATATTTGACAAAGGAGGCAAGAGTATCCAATGGAGTAAGGACAGCCTCTTCAATAAGTGGTGCTGGGAAAATTGGACAGATACATGCAAAAGAATGAAACTAGACCACCAACTTTCACCATACACAAAAATAAACTCAAAATGGATAAAAGACTTAAATATAAGTCAAGAAACCATAAAAATCCTGGAAGAAAACATTGGCAGTAAAGTCACAGACATCCCACGCAGTGGACTTTTCACTGATACAACTCCTAGGGCAAGAGAAACAAAGGAAAAAATAAACATATGGGACTACATCAAACTAAAAAGCTTCTGCACAGCAAAAGAAAACAGCCTCAAAATAGAAAGGAACCCCACTGTCTGGGAAAACATATTTGCCAAGGATGAATCTGATAAGGGGCTAATTTCCAAAGTGTACAAAGAACTCATAGCACTCAGCAAGGGGAAGACAAACAACCCAATTAAGAAATGGGCAAAGGACCTGAATAGACACTTCTCCAAAGAGGACAGAGGGATGGCCAAGAGACACATGAGAAAATGCTCGGCGTCGTTAATTATCAGAGAGATGCATTAAAACCACAATGAGGTATCACTTCACACCTGTCAGAATGGCGGCCATCAACAAATCAACAAACGACATGTGCTGGCGAGGGTGTGGAGAAAGGGGAACCCTAGTACACTGCTGGTGGGAGTACAGACTGGTGCAGCCACTATGGAAAACAGTATGGAGGTTCCTCAAAAAATTAAAAATGGAGCTGCCATTCGACCCAGTGATTCCACTCCTAGGAATGTATCCTAAGAATCCTGAAACATTTATCAGAAAGGATATATGCACCCCAATGTTCACAGCAGCACAGTTTACAATAGCTAAGATCTGGAAACAGCCCAAGTGCCCATCAGTAGATGTGTGGATTCAAAAGCTGTGGGACATTTACACTGTGGAATACTACGTAGCTGTAAAGAAGAAGAATCTCGTACCCTGTGGGACAGTATGGATGGTCCTGGAGAATATTATGCTAAGTGAAATAAGCCAGGCAGTGAAAGGAAAATATCACATGATGTCGCTTATACATGGAATCTAAAGAACTTAATAAACTGACAAGCAGAATAGATTCAATGACATGGAAGCATAGTTGAGACTGACGAAATGTCAGAGGGAAGGGGGAGAGGGGGTGGAGGGGGAGAGAGTAACCAAAGAATTTATATGCATATATGCACAACCCAAGGACATGGACAATGGTGGGGAGAGGGTCTGGGAAGGGGGAAGGAACGGGGGGGGGGAAGGGTCATTGGGGAGAAAAAGGGACACTTGTAATACTTTAAACAAAAATAAAAATTATTAAGAATAAAATAAAATAAAATAAATTAATTAGGCTTTCTTCAAGTTTAAATTAGGCAATGTATTTTGTTTGCTAGACAAACAAACCATGTTTAAATGAGATTTTAAAAGCTTTACTTTTCTGACTGATGAATTTGATGAAATTTTGCTACATATATCATTTCTAATTCAGGGTTCAGAATACAGAAAGTGATAATAAGAGCTGTCACATAAAGAAAGATACAAGGAAACTTAGTTGATCATATCTCATGTTTTGTGCATAGACAGCTTATCTTGATGATTTTCTCTTTTCAAGTAGATGGCTCAGACTAAACCGTATTCTGCTCTAACATGGGCATTTGCTTTGTTTTCTTCCTTTAGCACTGTTTTGTTTCCATTTAGGGCTTTTATATAGTCTTTTGTTAGGTAGCAACATACATTTTAGATACATAGATCAAATACATTTAGATACTGTTAATCTGTCTGTTTCTGGAAAATAATTCCCTTGAGGCATTGAGCCAAAGCATTTATTAATAATAAATGTTGCCTGGCAGGATGTGGCTCAGCAGTTGAGCGTTTACCTAGGATCCAGGAGATCAGGGTTCGATTCCTGGTCAGGGCACATGGCCAGGTTGCAGGCTGCAGCCATCAATGACTCTCTCATCATTGATGTTTCTGTCTCTCTCTCTCCCTCTCCCTTCATCTCTTTGAAATCAATAAAGATATATTTTTAAAAAATTAATGTTAATTTATTATAATTAATGTTAAAATTGTCACAGTCACCCACTGAGCACATTTCTGGACAGGTCATCACCACATAGATGAATGTTACTACCAGTTTATGAAGAAGGGGGAATTATACCTCGGTGTCCAGCTGTCTGCTGTTGAGTCAAGTATCCCCACTGAATCCTGAAAAACTTGTACTCAGAAATGTGAAACTGCTTGTTTTACTTCTCTCAGACCCGTGTACCCCTTTTGGAATGCCTATGTTATAGCTTGCCAGTGGATAGGTCCAGGGATTTGTGTTTTGATAAACCAGTGTGTTAAATACTTGGCTATAATGGGTGGTACCTTTTCTTTCTTTGATTCACAGTTTGAAGGCTGCTTCCCCAGTCTGCCTACTCCATGGAGCATGAAGAAGTAATCTAGGGGAGTGGTTGCTACAAAGAAAAGTCCTGGAACATCTTGTGTATTAAGGAGTGATGTAGACAACAGCAATTTGTTGAAATGTGGGGAAGGGATGCCTGACTAGACAGCTTGGATTGTATAATGGATACTGTGGTTGGGTCACACTATCCCATCTTTCTCTCTTCTGTTTTGTAGTAGCTATCCAGTAAAGGGTAGAATGAGACAGGGAGAGAATGACCCTACCCACAATTCTAGGCATGGGTCCTAATTCCTTTAACCCAAACAAGCTAATCACATTCTCTTTGTCCCTGGGTTCAGAGAAAAAAAGTCTAAGAAAATGATTGAGTGCTTTCTCCAATGGCTTAGACATTACTAAGTCTGGGATATGAGATGTGAAGGGAAGTTTTCTGGGAGCTTATCAGTACTTTCTCTTCTCTGGACAGGGTGATTTTATTTTAATTTTACTTTTATTGTTGACGTTATTACAGATGTCCCCATTTCCTTCCCTCTCTTTGCCCACCTCCACCTCCAATAGTAAATGGGATTGTTTTCTTACTTTCTCTTTTTGATAGTTCATTATTGGTGCATAAAAGTGCCACCAATTTCTGAATATTAATTTTGTATACTGCTACTGGACTGAATTCATTTATTAGATCTAGTAGATTTTTGGTTGAGTCTTTAGAATTTTCTATGTACAATATCATGTCATCTGCGAATAATGACAATTTCACTTCCTCCTTTCCAATTTGTTTGCCTTTATTTCTTCTTCTCATTAAATTGCTGTGGCTAGGACTTCCATACTATGTTGAATAAGTGTGGTGAAGGTGGACATTCCTGTCTTGTTTCTGATCTTAAGGCAAACGCTTTTAGATTTTGCCCATTGAGTATGTTGTTGGCTGTGGGTTTGTCATATATGGCCTTTATAACATTCAGGTATGTTCCTCTATTCCAACTTTGCAGAGAGTTTAAATGAGTGCTGAATTTTATCACATGATTTTTGTGCATCTATTGATATGACCATATTGTTTTTATCCTTCATTTTTTTTATGTGATGTATCACATTTATTAATTTGCAGATATTGTACCAACCTTGCATACCCAGAATAAATCCAACTTGATCATGGTCTATGATCTTTTTAATGTATTATTAATACATTAATATTTGGTTGAAGATTTTTGCATCTATGATCATCAGGGATATTGGCCTAAAATTTCTTTCTTTGTAGTGTCTTTATCTGATTTTTGAATAAGGATAATGTTGGGCTCATAAAATGAGCTTGGGAGTTTTCTCTCCTCTTGAATTTTCTGAAATTGTTTGAGAAGGATAGGTGTCAGTTCTTTGACTATTTGGTAAAATTCACCTGTGAAACTGTCCTGTCCAGGACTTTTGTTTGTTGGGAGTTTTGGGATTACTGCTTAAATTTCATTAGTTGTAATCTGTCTATTCAGATTTTCTGATTCTTTCTTATTCAGTTTTGGAT
Organism: Miniopterus natalensis; assembly: GCF_054644295.1. Classification (NCBI taxonomy): domain Eukaryota; kingdom Metazoa; phylum Chordata; class Mammalia; order Chiroptera; family Miniopteridae; genus Miniopterus; species Miniopterus natalensis. Next base: position 107,017,208 of record NC_142081.1, read on the forward strand.
GGTGATTGTATGTTTTTAGGAATTTATCCATTTCTTCCAGATGATCCAATGTGTTGGCATATAATTGTTCATAATATTTTCTTACAGTCCTTTGTATTTCTTTGGTGTCAGCTGTTACTTCTCCTCTTCTATTTCTGATTTTATTTACTTGGGTCCTCTCTCTATTTTTCTTCCTGAGTCTGGTTAAAGGTTTGTCAATCTTGTTTATCTTTTCAAAATACCAGCTCTTGGTTTCATTGATCTTTTGTATTGTTTTTTGGACTCTATTTAATATATTTCTGCTCTGATCATTATTATTTCCTCCTTCTGTTCACTTTGGGCTTTCTTTGTTGTTTTATTCATGTTTCTTTAAGTGTACAGTTAGGGTGTTTGAGTTTTTTCATGTTTTCTGAGGTAGGCCTGTAATGCTGTGAATTTTCCTCTTAGGACTGGTTTTGCTGTGTCCTATAGATTTTGTGTTTTTATTTTCATTTGTTTAGAGGTAATTTTTTATATCTTCCTTGATCTCATTGTTAGCCCATTCATTGTTTAGTAATACATTATTTAGCCTTCATGACTTTGTATGTTTTTTAGTTTTTTTCTTGTGATTGCTAGTTTCATGCCATTGTGGTCAGAAATTTGTTTGATATAAAATAAATCTTCTTATATTTATTAAGACTTGTTTTGTCCCCTACCATGTGCTCTATCCTAGAATATGTTTCATGTGTGCTTGATAAGAATGTATATTGTGCTGCTTTGTTACAAAATGCTCTGAAGATATCAATTAGATCCATTTTATCTAGTGCATCATTTAAGGCCACCATTTCCTTGTTGATTTTCTATCTGAAAGATCTATCCACTTATGTAAATAGTGGGTTAAAATCCCATACTATGACTGTATTACTGTCAATTTCTCCCTTTATTTCATTAAGATAAGATTTACATATTTAGGTGCTCCTATATTGGGTGCATAAATGTTTACCAGTTTTATATCCTCTTATTGAATTTCTCCTTTTATTATTATGTAGTGTCCTTCTTTGTCTCTTAAGGTAGCCTTTGTTTTTAAGTCTATTTTATTAGATATAAGATATAAGTATTGCTACCTCAGCATTCTTTTCCCTTTCCATTTGCATGAAATGTCTTTTTCTACCCCTTTACTTTTAGTCTGTGTGTGTCATTCATTCTGAGGTTTCTTGTAGACAATATATTATATGGGTCTTGATTTCTTATCCATTCAGCTACCCAATGTCTTTTGATTGGAGCATTTATTCCTTTTACATTTAAAGTTATTATTGACAGGTAAATATTTCTTGCCCTTTTATTCTTTTAACTCTGTTCCACTGTTTTTTGTCTCCTCTTCCTCCTCCTCTTCCTTCCTCTTCTTCTTCTTCTTTTCTTCATCTTCTTTTCCTCTTCCTCCTCCTCCTTCTTCAAGCAGGCCCTTTAACATTTCTTGTATTACTGGTTTGGTGGTAACAAATCCCTTTAGCTGTTCATTGTCTGGGAAGCTACTTCTTCCTTCCTCAATTTTAAGTGATAGCCTTGCTGGGTAAAGTATTCTTGGTTTTAGGCCCTTGTATTTTTCATCACTTTGAATATTTCATGCCAAGTCTTTCTGGCCTGAAATATTTCTGTTGAGCAATCAGCTAACAGTCTTATGGGAGCTCCTTTTGTAGGGAAACTGAAAACACTTAGGCTTTCTCACCACCTTTTCTTGGCCAAGGCCCCAGTTATGTAAACATTGTCATAACAGATGCCATGTTAGCTAACTAATGTCTGACCCATCCTTTGCTGAGAGCCACTATTGTTTCTGGCCCCTATAAGACTGGCCCAGGACTTTCAGAGGTGCAATTTGCCCCCCATGTATGCCCAGCTGGCTGCCACCAGGAAGAAAGCCCCATCCCAAAGCCAGTCACTGACACCCTCTAAGGCTGCCCAGACTTCTATATCTCAGCCTATGCAGATGACTTTTTATCAGCACTTAAGCTCTGCAGGATAGGTCAAGAGGGAGTCCAGAGTATGGGGTAATTGCTTTCCCCCAGGCTTCTGCCACTCAGAGAGGAGTGCCATGCCCAATAATGATGGCAACTATGGTATTGAGGAATGACTCAGTACAGCAATCCTGGGTGTTGTTCTCCCAAGCTCCTCTCCAGAGCCTCAAACCGCAGGCTCTCCTCAGGCGACTCTAGTCTGAACTTCCCTACCTCTGCCAGAGCCTAGAGTGAGTGGCTGCAAAAGAGATTTTGTGCATCTGCCCTTTAAAAAGGCACCTGTATCTCCAGGGTTCCATCTCTCCTTGGCAGACAGAAACCCTGCTGCTTTTTATAGTCAGATATTAGTGGGTGCCTCTTCTCGACTTCAGTACTCAAGGCTGGGGAAACTGGCCTGGGGTTTAGGCCCCACACTTGTCAGGGGGATCTCCCCACAACTGAGATATTCTTCCAGAACCTCAGCCACCACCTGTGGGAGCAGGGCCAGCCCTTTTCACATCTCCACCCTTCACAGTCTCAATGTGGCTTCTTCTATAAATTCTTGGTTATAAGAGTCCTCTTCAGCTACTCTTTAGTTTGTTATACAGGATTATTGTTCTTCAATTTAGTTGTATTTCCAGTTTTGCTCTGGGAGGAGGTGAGTAGAAGATTCACCTATTCTGCTGCCATCTTGAAAGTCCAGTGTGATTTGAATATGTAGAAATGATGCAGGATTTTTTTTTTTTTCACAGAAGAGAAGAAAAACATTAAATGGTACTGATTAAAAGGAAAACAGAGGGCCAAAGGAAAGAAGGCAGAATGATCTGCTAAATCAGACCAATACTGAAGTCTTCCATTTCTTTCAACCTTCCAGGTACATGAGTCAATAAATTCTCATTATTGTTTAAGCCAGTTTGAATTGGGTTTTGTATTACTTTCAAAATGAAGAGGCTAGGCTGATATAGAATACTATTTGGGGGAGGATTAGAGAAAGAAATGGCTTTAAACATTTTGATTGTCCAATTTCAATATTTACAAAGATTAAAATACAAAAAATGTCATTTTGTATGATAGCCTCAACAATACATTGAATGATACCTAAAAATATAGAACAGGGAAATATAATCTAGCCCAATGGTCTTTTAGTTCAGTTTAAAAGCAGAAATGAATAGCTTGCCAGATGGAAGAGCATAATAGTTATCACTAAATGGGTAATTAATTGTCATTTACCCAGATGAAAATTTCTCTCTATTATTTTCTAAGCCTTGTTTTGAAAATATTCCTTTCGAGTAAATTCTTTTGCATGTGCTGAGTCTTTTAGGAACCAGGAAGTAAATCTTTATTTAGAGAGTGTTTTCACGACCAATTTTCAAACAGATTCTCAATATGAACATGGCTCAGAAAGATGATAACATTAATGAAAAATCAGAGTACCTGGGTCTATGTATGCTAACTAAATGTTAAGCATGGCTGGTAAGTAAGTGAAAAAGAAAGTTTATCAATCAAAGAATGGATAGAAACATTGAATTTAATAGATTCCTAAAATTAAATGCTCAGTGTTAGGCCTTGTGAAATCACTTTTGTTTTATTTATTCAGTGAGTATTTTTTATGGAATAGTCAGCAATCTAAAAGTTACACTTCACATTACAACTCAACATCACTGTTTCCATGAAGCCTTCCCTTCTTGGTCCAGGCCCTTCTCTTATCCATTGCATTTATAAAAGGAACTGCATCACTTGATTTTGTTATATACTATTTGTTCTTGTACTTTAAGGTATGTGAGGCAGTAAATTGTAAGGATTTTGGAGACTACACTCTTATGTGTGAAACTCATTCCGTCTACCTATTACCTGTATACTTTGACAGGTCTCTGGCATTCTCTGAACCTTGGATGACTCATCTATAGAATGAAGGATAATGACTACTACCTCCCAGGGTTGTAGTCGTTGTGAGAACAAAATGACATAATGTGAAGCACTTATCCTAGTCGCTGAGTGCTAATTAGCACATATAATAATATATAATTAATTATACATTTAAATGTCTTTTATATTAATTACAATAGATTTTCTAGATTTTTAGATATTTTATTTTATTTTAGAATTTAGAAGTAGATTTTTTTATTTTATTGGCTAATCATGTTGAGATAAATATCTTCAATTCAGCCAATAAATGTCTATTGAATAGAAATCAATTTTTGCTTGAACTTTGAGAAAAATATAAGATTTTGAGATCTTGTTATTTAGGCATAGAGTATACAATTTATAATCTCAAATTACCAGTAATTAGGTGCTTTGAATTCATAAAACATTTTTCTACTTTTAAAGTAATTGTAATGTAGTTGGCATAATTTGATTCTCTCTGTCATCCCATGATCTTTTCTGTGTAGGTATGCTTACCCCCATTTTATAGGTTTGGCATTTGGGGATCAAGAAATAAAAGTAAGTGGAAGAACTGAACTAAAATAAAAATTTTCTGACTTTAATCCATGACTCCCTTCTGTAAAAATGACATTGAAATCAACTCTTTCTTAAATTATTCTTACTGATTTATCTTTATGAATAGGGGAACTTCTGCAAACTCTTCTAGAGTAACATTAGCTTCCTAGAAGGGGTGATAGAGGATGGGGGAAAAAGCATAAAGTGCTTTAAAAATACTTTTTGGGAAATGAGTAGAAACCTTTCTGAGGCACAAATATATTTGCAAGAGGGTTGGTACCGATGTTGTATAAATCTAAATTTCTGAAGATTTTAGGAAGTATGAATTATGCTTTTTAAATATTTTCTTCTTTTTAGCAATAACCATTTTTTTTTGGAGACAATTGTTTTTCTTCTGATATTTATCGTGTCAAGAACTAAAAGGAGAAAACAGAAACACTCAATCACTTGATGACAGGACTGTAACAAAGAGAGAGAAAAAAGGTTTTTTAACCACAGACAATTGTTTCAGATGATCAAGAAGAAGCTGATTGTTGCCCAACCAGCAGCATATCAACAAAATATAAAGACAATATTTTTATATTAAAGCTTTTACATTCTGAAAAGTAGATGAGACCACTTAAATAATTTCTCAAAATTAAATTTAGCAATGCTAAAAATAGTACTGTGGTATGGTTCAACTCTTGATAAAAATCAACCGAGTATGCAAGTTTTTACACCAAGGACATTTTACCAACTTGTGTCTTCAGTGAAATTGAATATGTGGTCAACACTGAAGAACACATAAAGCCAATTGTGCAGAGTTATTTTAAAGCTGTGATTCAGAAAGAGGTAAGTTTAAGTATTTAACAATGAGTGTGATGGGAACAAAAGAAATCCTTAATTTGGTTTAAGTAAGATAAATACAGAATTCCATGAATTTTATTCAAGATTTTCTCTACAGAGTAGCCAGGACATATTTTCAGTGAAATACTTAATAATAATTTATTTTATTATTTGGGGGACACAAAATGAGAATTGAGCTTCAGCTAAGGTATTGAGAGAGGGAAAAAACATGAAACAATGAAGTCAGTGGAAAAGTTCTCAAAAATAAGCATGAATTCAACAGAGGTTCATTGATGAGAGATAACATTATAGATTAGAGATGTCAAAAAAGGCATCAGTGAAGAGGTAGGTCCTGTGTTGATGAATGCTTAATAAAGTAAAGTCTATGAGATGCAAGGAGGATAAAATGTGCAAAAGAAGTCCAAAAGGTGGGGAAAAATATGATACTTGCAACAAACAAGAAGAAGATTGTCCATTTCAGCCACATTAGTCTTTTCCTCCCTTAAATTTTCATATACATCCTCACCTGTTTTATAACACTCTATTGCTGTGTAATAACCATAAATTGAGCAGCTAAAACATCTATTTATTATCTAACAGTTCTATAGGTCGGAAGTCTAGATAGTCTCAACTGGATTCTCTGCTTAGGGTTTTTATGAGGTTGAACTCAGGTGTCAGCTAGTCTGAGCTCTTATCTGGAGACTGGTGGAAAATTTACTTCCAAGCTCATTCTAGTGGTTGACAGAGTATAGTTCCTTGGGACTGTAAGATTGAGGTTCCTGTTATCTTGTTGTCTATCAGCTGGAGGCTTTTCTCAGCTTCTGGAGGCTGCTTGCACTTCCTGCTACATGGCCTTGTTCATCTCCAAGCCAGCAGTGGCATGTCAGATTTTTCTCACTCTTTGAATCTTTCGGACCTCTTTTTCTGGGACTAGCAGAGAAAAGTTTTCTACTTTTAAAGGGCTCATGTGATTATATTAGGTTCACCAGGATAATGCCTTTATCACACGGACAACTAATTAGTAATCTTAATTACATCTGCAAAATCAATTTTGCCATGCAATGTAACATAATCATTGGAGTAATAAGAGGAGTTGGAAATCATGGTAGCCATCTTAGGATTCTGTCTACCACATTCACATTATTTTTATTTAGCAACTTCATGTGTATGTATGTTTTCTCTATACAAATCAATTGTTAGCTGCCTGAAGGTAGGAAGCTATCTTCTACTTTGCTAGATTTTGCCACAGCATTTATAACAGTACATTTAGATTAAATACTTCTTGAATTAAATTGCTTTGTGCTTGAGGGAGAAGAATGAAATATATCTGTTGTTTTGGAGGCTTTTTATTTATTTAATTTGATTTCTCAGAACTAAAGCTAAGTTAAATGTAATCCAACTATCTAGAAACATTCAACCTGACCCAGCAAACTCGCTCAGTTATTTCAGGCAATCTGCTTTTGTTCTTGGATGGCGATTTTTGTGGGACATTGGGCTTTAGAATGCAAATTTTGAAAATATAAAGAAAAAAGTAATATACATGCTGTATTAGGACTTCCATAGTTAAGGCTCAATAAATAAATCTGGGATAGGGATAAAATAACATGTTTATGGGTTTTATTGTATTGGTGTATCTAACCCTTTATTTTACAATTTTAGATTATATGATCAAAAAAGTCAAGCCTATCCTTCCAATTTTGAATAATGTAAATGTTTAGAAAAAATAGAGAATTCTACTACTAATAAAGATAGATTAAATGTATCTTAAAGCATTGCAATAGACACTTTTTTCTATAAGAAGAAATACGTGCATGCTGTCCTCTGATATCAACTTGGTAGTTAGCTGTATGACAAAAGTTTTAATTCCAAGAAAAAAAAAAAAGAAATTATCTTTAAGAAACTTACATGTTTTTAAGAAGAGCAAGAGAAAACCTACAATGTATAAACAGAAGTATCAGAAAGATTAATGGAGAGATCCAAGATGGAGGCGGACTAGTTAGATGTTACACTCACCTCCTCCTAGGACAAAATGAGAATAACAACTAAAAGACAGGATAGTCAACCTGAATAACCAACTGAAGACTAGCTGAATGGAAGTCTTATAATGAAGGATTTACAGATAAAGCCACCTCAAAGCTAGTAGGAAGAGTGGAGTTGGGAAAAGGGCTGGTCCCGCTCCCACAGGTGGTGGCTGAGATTATGGAGGGATATCTTAGCTGAAAAGGTTCCTCCTGAGGAGCATGGGCTCTCAACCCCACACTGGGTTCCTGAGCTCAGAGCACCAGAGCCTGGAAGAGGCACCAACATAACATCTGGCTGTGAAAATCAGCCAGGAATCTATCTTCCATGGAGAGATAGGAGTCTGATAGAGACACAAGTACCCTCTTAAAGGCACTTAACCTAGGACCCAGTGGAGGGAGGGCAGAGAAAACTGGAGTTATGTGAGGAGAGATTGGGGTTTGTGACTCTGGGGAGAGAGCTAAGGGGACAGGCTCTGGGATCTCTGTGCTGAGTTACTTTCCTGCACCACAAACATCATATTCTTTGGGTTGAGTACTCCATTTCTTATGGCATCAGCTGGGGGGAATGCAATTGCCCCATCTTCTAGACTCCCTATTGCCTCACGCTGTGGAGCTCGTGCCCTGTTGAGGAGTCAGCTGCCTGGGCTGGGGTTAGAGGTCTAGGCAGACTCAGGAGATGCAAGTGACTGAGTGGTGTGGCTTTGAGGTGCAGACCATTTCCCCCAATTTCCTGTGAACCTGACTAGTGCCTCTGCTTCATGCGAGACCTTTTAGGCCCAACCCCCAGGCTCCAGCTGGATCCAACCTCTCAAATCTTGGTGGCTTATCCCTGATGAGGTATGGGTAGAACCTGGGACAGACTAAGATGTGTGGCTCTGGTCAGGGGACACTCTTCCTACTTTCACCCAAGTCTGACCTGCACCACCCCCTCATGGGAGATCCATTAGCTCCACCCTCCAACCTCCTGGCAGCCCCACCCTGTTGAGCTCAGGTTCTTGGCAGAATCTTGGACAGACTGAGTTATGTGGCTCTAGAATAAGGGCCACTTTTTTCCTGGCACACCCAACTGATGCTGAGCCCTTCCTTCATATGGCCAAATCTTGATCTGCTTGGGCCAGATAAACTTGTGGCCTTACCTGATGACTCTCTGAGACCCTGCTCCACCCTAAAGGTCTGTGGGGGGTCAGCTAGACTTGGTGTACCATAGGATATTTGTTGACTGGCCTTAGACACAGCACTGGCACTAGCCTGAGTGTGTATCAATCTGGTAAACACCACTCACCCTTACTTGGTGACTCACTGAGAACCTACCTCATGTAACTTGAGTACCACCAGAGACTGTTTCAATAACTGAGCCTAGCATATTTTTGGCAGATAAAAGGAGGCAGTGGTGGATCTCAAGGTATCTTGGAACTCTTGCTGACCTGCTCCTGGGCCTGGTGCTAGTAAAAAGTATTTTTGGTGTGTCACTTCATCCTTGCCACAAACACTCAGGCCCAGCAGAGGCAGCTACAAACTGTGGATTGCTTTGTAGCTTCAAACAGTTTGCTTAGGGTGGTCATAGGCAACATCGTTATTGGACTGCACCAGATTCCCTTCCAAGAGTCCCTGAACCAACACAACCAGTGGTCAACTTCAGACATCAGAGCTGGATACAATTAGTTTCATAAGTGGAATATCCAAAGGGAGATCTTGGCATGTGCAAAACCCTGCTGAAGCAAATTCTAATTCATGTGGTCAGCATTGGCATAGCAACTTGTACACCATGGTTAGGTCAGTCCACATAGTCAGCCAGCCTAAAGGTCAGTCCCACACATGATTGGGACAATAGCAATCACAACTCAATAATAACAGGAGGTTCCACATAACCCACACAGGGGACTTTCCTAGAGCACCCAGATCAGGTGATCAAGGAGACTGCAACACGGGATACACAAGGACACCTGTTACATAAGGCCACTCTACCAAAACTTGGAGCCATAGCAATTTACATAATACATACAAATAAGCACAGAGAGGCAACCAAAATAGGGAGATAAAGAAATAGACTCCAAATGAAGGAACAGGAGAAATCTCTAGAAAAAGAGTTAAATGAAATGCAGGCAAGCAATTTATCAGATATAGAGTTCAAAAAGTGCTTATAAGTATGCTCAAGAAAGTCAGAACTTCAACAAAGAGAGAGTGGTCATAATAAAGAACATAGACATGATAAAAAGAACCAGTCAGAAATAAAAATAGAATATCTGAAATGAAGAATGCTTTAGAAGAAATCAACAGTAGATTGGATGAAGCAGAGGATCAAATCAGTGACTTGGAAGACAAGGTAGCAGAAAACACCCAATCAGAGCAGGAAAATGAAAAAAGAATTTTTAAAAATTGGGATATTTTAAGGCACCTCTGGCACAACATAAGCATAATAACATTTGCATAATCAGGGTACCAGAAAGAGAAGAGAGAGAGCAAGGGAACAAGAACCCATTTGAAGAAATAATGACTGAAAACTTCCCTAACCTGGAACAAGAAAAAGACACACAAGTTCAGTAAGTACAGAGAGTCCCAAACAAGATGAACCCAAAGAGGCTCACATGAAAACCTAACATAATTAGCCCGCCCGGGTGTGGCTCAGTGGTTGAGCATCGACCTAGGATCCAGGCTATCAGGGTTCGATTCCCGGTCAGGGCACATGCCCGGGTTGCGGGCTAGGCAGCCGATCAATGACTCTCTCATCATTGATGTTTCTGTCTCTCTCTCTCCCTCTCCTTTCCTCTCTCTGAAATCAATAAAGATATATTTAAAAAAGAAAAAAGAAAAGAAAAAAAAGAAATAACATAATTAAAATGGCAAAGATTAAGAACAAAGAGAGAATCCTAAAAGCAGCAAGAGGAAAACAGCTAATTACCTATAAGGGAACTCCCATAAGACTGTCAGATGATTTCTCAACAGAAATATTTCAGGCCAGAAGGAATTGGCATGAAATGTTCAAAGTGATGAAAGGTAAGAACCTACAGTCAAGGATACTTTACCTAGCAAGGCTATCATTTAAAATTGAAAAAGAAATAGCTTTCTAGACAAGAAAAAGCTAAAAATGTTTATTATGACCAAGCCAGTATTACAAAATAATGTTAAAGAGTCTTCTTTAAGAAGGAAAAGAAAAATAAAAAAACCCATTAAGAACATAATTACAAAGAATAAAATGACAATAAATACATAAATCTCAATAATCACTTTAAATGTACATTACTTAAATGCTCCAATCAAATGACATAGGGTGGCAGAATGGATAAAAATAACAAGACTCATGTACTCATGTATATGCTGTCTGTATATAAGCGAGCCACTTCAGAACAAATGATACAGAATAAAAGTAAAGGGATGGAAACAAATATTTCATGTAAATGGAAATGAAATAAAAGCTGGGGTAGCAAAGCTTATATCAGACAAAATAGACTTCAAAACAAAGTCCATAACAAGAGAAAAGAAGAACATTACCTAATGCTAAAGGGTTCAGTCCAACAGGAGGATATAACCCTTGTAAACACTTAAGCACCCAACACAGGAGCACCTAAATATATAAAGCAAATCTTGGTGGGCATAAAAGGAGAGACTGCCAGTCATACACATTCATAGCGGGAGATTTTAACACCTCATTGACTTTAATGGATAGATCTTCCAGACAAAAATCAACGAGGAAACTGCAGCCTTAAATGGCACACTAGATCACATGGATTTAATTGATATCTTCAGAGCATTTTCACTCCAAAAGCAGCAGAATATACATTATTTTCAAGTGCACATGGAACATTTTCTAGGATAAAACACGTGTTAGGAAAAAACAAGTCTCAAATTTAAGAAGATTGATTTCATATCAAACAAATTCTCTGACTATAATGGCTGAAACTAGAAATCAATCACAAGAAAGAAACTGAAAAACATACAAAGTCATGGAGGCTAAACAACATGTTACTAAACAAAAAGAATGGGTTAACAATGAGAGAAGAAAAAAAAAGGAAATCAAAAGATACCTTGAAACAAATGAAATGAGAACACAATAGCCCCAAATCTACAACACACAGTAAATAGCAGTCCTAAGAGAGGAAGTAATAGCATTATAAGACTACCTCAAGAAACAAGAAAAATGTAAAATAAACAAACTAACTTCACAATTAAAAAACCTAGAAAAAGAACAACAAACAGTGCCCAGACTAAATAGAGGAACTGAAATAATAAAGATAAGAGCAGAAATATATGAAATAGAGTCTAAAAAAACAATTCAAAAGATTAATGAAACCAAGAGCTGGTTCTTTGAAAAAATAAACAAGATTGACAAACCTTTAACCAGACTCATCAAGAAAAATAGAGAGAAGACCCAAATAAATAAAATCAGAAATAAAAGAGAAGTAACAACTGACCCCAGAGAAATACAACATATTGTAAGTAAATATTACAAACAACTCTATTCCAACACATTGGATCATCTGAAAGAAATGGATAAATTACCAGAAACATACAATCATCCAAAACTGGATCAGGAAATCTGAATATACAGATTACAACAAATAAAAAAAAAACTCCCAACAAATAAAAGTCTTGGACTGGATGGCTTTACAGGTGAATTTTACCAAACATGAAAAGAAGAACTAACACCTGTCCTGAAAATATTCCAAAAAGTTCAAGAGGAGGAAGGACTCTCAATCTCATTTATGAGCCCAGCACTATCTTAATTTCAAAACCAGATAAGGACGCTACAAAGAAATAAAATTATGTGCCGATATCCCTGATGACCATAGATTCTAAAATCCTTAACAAAATATTAGCAAACCAGATCCAGCAATACATTCAAAAGATCATACATTATGATCAAATAGATTTTATTTTGGGGATGCAAGTTAATAAAATATACACAAATCAATAAAGATGATACACCACATAAACAAAATAAAGAATAAAAATCATATGATCAAACAAATGTAGAAAAAACAGCATTTGATCAAATTGAACACCCATTTATTTGAATCTCTCAGCAAAGTGGAAATAGAGGAAACCTACCTCCATATAATAAAAGCCATATATGAGAAACCCACAGCCCACACAATACTCAATGGGCAAAAACTAAAAGCATTTCCCTTAAGGTCAGGAACAAGACAGGGATGTCTGGTTTCACGACTTTTAAACATAGTACAAGAAGTCAGACAGGAAGAAGTAAAAGGCATCCAAATTGGATAGGAAGAAGTAAAACTGTCCTTATTTGCAGATGACATGGTACTGTATATAGGGAACCCTAAAGATTTTACCAAAAATCTACTAGAACTGATATATGAATTCAGTGAAGTAGCAGGATACAAAATAAATATCCAGAAATCAGTTGCATTTTTATACACTAAAAATAAACTATCAAAAAGGGAAATTTAAAAAATCCTATTGACAATTACATAAAAAAAGGTATCTATTTTGAGTTTGTTCTTGTGTGTGGTATAAGTTGGTGGTTTAGTTTCTTTCTTTTTGCATGTACTTGTCCAATATTTCCAGCACCATTTATCGAAGAGACTGTCTTTACTCCACTGTATGCTCTTGCCTCATTTGTCAAATGTTAATTGACAAGAAAGATGTGGGTTTATTTCTGAGCTCTCTATTCTTTTCCACTGATCCACATTCCTGTTCTTATGCCAGGACCAGTATATTTTGAATACAATGGCTTTGTAGTATAGTATGATATCAGGTGTTATGGTAGCTCCAACTTTATTCTTTCTTAAGATTGCTGAAGCTATTTGGGGCTATTTTGGTTTCATATGAATGTTTGGAATGTTTATTCTAGATCTGTGAAATATACTATTGGTATTTTGTTGTTGTTGTTAATCCTCACCGGGGGATGTTTTTTCCATTGTTTTTCACAGAGAATGGAAGGGAGGGAAAGAGGGGCTGGAGAAAGAGAGAGAGAGCAAGAGAGACACAATTGGTTGCCTCCCACATGCTCCCTGACCAGGGCAGGGAGAACCTGCAGCCCAGGTACATGCTCTTGACCAGGAATTGAACCCCCGACCCTTAGATACACAGGCCAACACTCTAACTACTGAGCCAACCTGGCCAGATCATTTGGTATTTTAAGAAGAAACACATTGAATAAATAGATTGCTTTGGGTTTTATGGAAATTTTAATGATGTCACTTCTTCCAATCCTGAACATGGTATATGCTTCCACTTATTTGTATCTTCCTCAATTTCTTTCTTCAATGTTCTATAGCTTTCCAAGTACAGGTTCTTTACCTCCTTGGTGAGTTTTATTTCTAAGTACATTATTTTTTGTTGTTGCAATAGTAAATGGGATTGTTTTCATAGTTTTTCTTTCTGATAGTTCATTATTGGTATATTAAAATACCATTGATTTCTGAATATTAATTTGGTATTCTGCTACATATCTGAATTCATTTATCATATCTAGTAGTTTTTGGTGGAGTCTTTAGGGTTCTCTATGTACAATATCATGTCATCTGCAAATAATTACAGTTCCACTTCCTCCTTTCCAATTTGGATGCATTTTATTCCTTCTTCTTGTCTGATCACTGTGGCAAGGACTTCCAGTACTATGTTGAATAAGAGTGGTAATAATGGGCATTCCTGTCTTGTTCCTGATCTTAAGGGAAATGCTTTTAGATTTTGCCCATTGACTGTGATGTTAGCTGCAGGTTTTTCATATATGGCCTTTATTATTTTAAGGTATTATCCCTCTATTCCCACTTTGCTGAGAGTTTTTATTATAAATTGGTGCTGGATATTATCAAATGCTTTTTATGCATGTATTTATATGATGATGTTATTTTTATCTCTTATTTTGTTTATGTGATGTATTATATTTGTTGATTTGTGAATATGTACCAACCTTGCATTCCCAGGATAAATCCCACTTGATCATGATGTATGACTTTTTAAAAGTATTATTAGATCTAGGTTGCTAATATTTTGTTAAGGATTTTAGCATCTATGTTCATGAGGCATATTGGCCTATAAGTTTCTTTCTTTGTAGTGTCTTTATCTGGTTTTGGAATTAGGATAATGCTGGCCTCATAAAAAGAGCTTGGACGTCTTCCCTCCTCTTGACTTTTTTTGGAATATTTTTAGAAGAATAGGTGTTAGTTCTTCTTTGAATGTTTGGTAAAATTTTACTTTGGTGAGAGGGGAGGTGGGATGAGGGGTGGGTGGAGGTGGTCAAGGGGGGAAAATAGAACATCTGTAATCATGTAAATCATAAAAATCTGATTACATACCTTAAAAAAGAAAATAAAATACCTTGGAATAAATTGAACCAAGGATGTAAAAGACCTGTACTCAGAAAATTTTAAGACACTGAAGAAAGAAATTGAGGAATATACAAATAAGTGGAAGCATATACCATGATCATAGACAAGAAGAATTAACATCATTAAAATTTCCATGCTACATAAAGCAATTGAGAGGTTAAATGCAATTCCTATGTAGATTCCAATAGTGGATTTCACAGAACTGAAAAAAATATTCCAAAAATTTATATGGAACCACAAAAGACCCAGAATAGCCACAACAATCTTGAGAAAAAACAGTTGGTGGAATCATGCAACTTGATATCAAACTACAAGGGCATAGTAATCAAAAGAACATAGTACTGGCATATAGATCTGAATAGAAAGCCCAGAAATAAATACGCATCTTTATGGTCAATTAATATTTGACAAAGGAGACAAGAGCATACAATTAGGTAAAGACAGTTTATTCAACAAATGGTATTGGGAAAATTGGGCAGATAACATGCAAAAAGTGAAACTAGACCACCTTCTTATACTATACACAAAAATAAATTCAAAACAGATTAAAGACTTAAATGTAAGACTGGAAAATATAAAAATCCTAACATTAAACATAGGCAGTAAAAATGGAGACATTTCTCGTAACAATGTTTTTCTGATATGCCTTTTTGGGCAAGAGAAAAATAAAAATAAAAACAAATAAATGCAGCTTTATCAAACTAAAAAGCTTTGCACAGAAAAGGAAACCATTTACAAAATGAAAAGACAACCCACTGAATGGGAGAACATATTTGACAATGATACATCTGGTAAGGGGTTAATATACAAAATTTATAAAGAATTTATACAAATCAACACCAAGAAAGCAAGCAATCCAATTAAAAGTGGGCAAAGGACCTGAATAGATACTTCTCCAAAGAGGACATACAGATGGCCAATAGACATATGAATAAATGCTCAATGTCACTAATCAGAGAATTGCAAATTAAAACCACAGTGAGATCTCACCTCACGCCCGTCAGAATAGCAATCATTAATCAATAAAAAAACAACAAGTGTTGGTGAGGATGTGGAGGAAAATGAACACTCGTGCACTATTTGTGGGAATGCAGATTGGTGCATCCACTGTGAAAAGCAGTATGGAGTTTCCTCAAAAAATTAAAAATGACACTACCTTATGACTCAGCAATTCAATTCCACTGCTGGGAATATATCCAAAGAAACCCCAAACACTAATTGGAAAGATTATATGCACCCCTATGTATACTACAGTGTTATTTGCAATAGCCAAGATTTGGAAGCAGCCCGTGAGCCCATCAGTAGATGAATATATAAAAAAGCAGTAGTACTTTTTTACAATGGAATACTACTTGGCTATAAAAAAAGAGGAAATCTTACCCTTTGAGACAGCATGGATGGACCTGGGGAGTATTATGCTATGTGAAGTAAGCCAGTCAGAGAAAGACAAGTACCACATGATGTCACTCATATGTGGAATCTCATGAGCAAGATACACTAACAAACAAAACAGAAACAGTCTCATAGATACCAGAGGACAGACGGACAGCTGTTAGAGGGATTGGTTGGTAGGGGGCCTGGTGAAAAATGTGAAGGGATTAAATAAAAAATAAGCCCCCAAACTCATATACACAAGCAACAGTATAGTGATTACCAGAGGGAAAGGGGGGGGGAGGTAGAAGAGGGTAAAGGGGAGATAGATTGTGGTGAAAGGAGACTTGAGTTTGGGTGGTGGACACAATACAATTTACAAAAGATGTATTATAAAATTGTACACCTGAAACCTGTAAAATTTTATTAACCAATGTTACCCCAATAAATTCAGTAAAAATTTAAAAAAGAAAAAGGAAGATTAATAAGTTAATTCAATTTGTAGTTATAAACAGTATTCAAGATCTTACTTTAAAAGATCAGATAGGCATCAGTAGTATGAATTGTCCAGAAAGGATTCAGTTACAATTTATGCCTCTGAGTGGGTCATCATTATTTTATATGGTCTTTATTTGCAAGTTAGAAAGTCCCTTGCCAAAGGAATTCGTGTTTCCTATCTCAACCCCAAATCCAGGACTATCACTATTTTAACCCTCCATAACTAACTACCATGAAGGCAGAATAATGTGTTTTATACATCTTGAAAGATTGTGCAAAGGATATGGCATTCTGTTTCGCAGTAGAGAAAATTGATAGTCAGATGCATCTGAAAACCCTTAGGAAATTTATGCTGGAGTTGGCAGGCTTTGAAGAGCCTCTGTCACCTGGCTGGCATTCCTGTTATCATGAACTACCTTTATGATTAGCCCTAATAATTAGCTTTGTCTGAAGAACAAAAAATGAAAGTAATCTTGTTTCATATTTCAAAGTGATGTTGCCAACATTTATTTTACCATATTTATTATCACAGAAAACTAATGCTTGACTTGTTTATAGAGATGAGAGTTTGAGTCATGTCTTCCTCAGTTGCATTTTTGTGATCGGTGACCGGAAAGAAAGATAGCAGAAGAGAGAATGTAGCCATGACTGTGGAGAGGTAGTTCTCGGACACTTTCAAGGAGAAAATATTAAGGGGTGAATCTTACAATTACAGAGGCTTTGTTATATACAAATGCACTATTTTGCAACATTATCTGTTTCCAAGAAACACTTTGGTCTCTGTAAAGATCTCTTCACTGTAGAACACATGAAATAACAGCTATGTTTTACAGGTGCCTTTCTCACATTTTAAATGAAACCTTTCAATAAAATTACCTCTCTGAAAAGGAGTGTATTTAGACTCAGCAGTGGCACTTAGTGACACAAGAATTCTCTCTCTTCCCTCTAGTACCACTATCTAGAACAGAATAAGAACAAATTAAAATAGCAAGAAGTTAAGTTCTTCGAGAAGTTTTATTAGAATTGTAGAAATGGGCAAGCTGGTGTGTTGCTAAGCTGAATTTTAAATAGCCGACTAGGGATAACACAGTTAGACTCTGATTTTTTTTTTTTTTTACAAACTTACTACAGAAAGGCTGTAGAAATGTCATGGATTACTTGTGGCATCATTAATATTTTAAAATGTGGCATTATAAAATATTTAAATGTAAATATTTTGATGTGTCTTAATGCAGTTGCAGCACAGTAAAATTAGAAAGGTCTCATATGCAGCATTTTAATTAAATCCATAAAGAACACTCCTTTAACTTCTATGCAAGCTCTTGTTTAAATCCAATATAATGCTTGCATTTCATTGATTGCTTCTGAAAATTATGTGTCTCATAGTCACACTTTTTTCTCTCCCTTTTTTCAGATAAATGAAAATCCTGCTTGGAGTTTCCCCAAGTAATTTATTTAGGGTAATAAATTTGCAGAGACTGGTTATATGAACCTTAGTGATCAGATACCTCTTTGAGTTTAGAGGAACATGTTTCCTTTAGTATTATGTTTAATGGACAAGCAAGCCTTTGTGTTTTGATGAGACCAATGAAAATAATCTACCTGGTTTAACATAGTCTCTATATTTTGTTGTCAGCACTGTAATTATCCACAGGGAAATGTCTTGTAGACACTTTGACCATCATTATCATTACCATCAACATTTACTGAGTGCCTAAAGTAGAAACAGAATGGACTAGAATATTTTTAATCTCAGAATGCAAGTGTGTTCCAAGTATGCATATAATTTATGTTGTAGCTTTATATAAGTGTGAACTATGGTGATGGACAGCTGGGAAGTTAATATTTCATTCATTTTTTACATTCATTTCTTCTTCTTTTCTTAATCTACCTAGCAATTAGTCACTGAGCTTTTGCTATGAGCCAGTTACTGTGCCAGGATCTGGAGAATAAAACAGTAAAACACTTCAATCTCTGTCTTCAGGAAGCTGATATCTTGTTACCATATGGCCTAGCAACCCCTTTTCTGGGTATCTATGCCCCAAATTTGAAAATAGTTACATTGCGAAGATATATACACCCTCTGTTGCAACATTATTCACGGTGGCCAAGACATGGAGACAACCAAAGTGTCTTACAATAGACACTGTGGTACTTATATACCATGAAATACTACTGAGCCCTAAAAAGAGATGAAATACTGCCATTTGCAGTAGCATAGATGGATCTTGAGAATATCATGCTAAGTGAAATAAGTCAGAAAAAGTCAAGAACCTTCCAGTTTCACTCATACGTGGGATATAAACTGAAAGCAACAAATGAACAAATAAGAAAAACAAACAAACAAAAACTCATAGACACAGACGACAGTATGGTGTTTATCAGAGGAAAGGGGGGTGAAGGGTAGTAAAGGATAAAGGGGGTCAGATATATGGTGATGGAAGATGATTTGACTGTGGGTGGTGGGCACACAACACAATATACAGATGGTATATCATAGAATTTTACACTTGAAACCTATATAATTTTTTAACCGATGTTACCCCAATAAATTCAATAAAAATAAAAATAAAATATTTTAATGCACTGGGGAAAAAGAAGCTGAATTTGATTCAGGAAATAGAGAAAGATGGTAAGTCTTTTAGTTCCCTATTTAATCTCTCTTTTGTATTCCTTCCTTGCCCCATCGTGTGCCCAGTCCCAGATGGTGTATCATGACTATTTTATAGATGAGACTTAGAATCTAGGCCTTAGACTTAATGGTCATGCCCATCCCTTATTTTCCCAACCTTCCCCAAAACTAGGGCTAGCTGGGTGACTCAATCTTAGCCAGTGAGACAAGATGAAATAAATTTTCTGGTAGTATTTCTTACTAGGAAACACTTTTGTTGTCCTGGTAAATGAAACTTCACTGATGCCACCAGCCCTTCTCTTTTACCCCCTTCTTCCTCTCTTACATGTGGGCATGAAGCATTAGCAGACAGCTGGTGACCATGAGGGAAAAGCCAAGAGAATTCCAGACACCAGTGAATTGAATCAGTGACAGTAGTCTCTTATCTTAAAAGTACTGTTATGTGAGAAAAATTAACTCTTATTAATTGAATTGTATGCTCTGTTACTTCAAGTAGAATGCATCCTAACTGATATAGGGAGTCAGTGGGCAATTAAAGCACAGGGTAATAAATGGTGTGAGAGGGTAAGTACAGGTGTTGTTTGAACACATAAGGGTATTCCTTTCATTGGGACCCAGAGCAGGCTTCCTGGAGGACTGATGCCTAAGATCAACCTCAATTTAATTAGGATTTCTGGCACATTCACCCTAGTGAGTCATGAATGTTATAATCCTGATGTCCACTAAGAATATTTGTATGAAATATGTCAGTTTTTTGGTTTTTATAAATAAGCAGCAGTGTTCCTTTTTATGGATGTGTCTATATTTCTAAGAGGGTTTTGTTATCTCTCAACTTACAAATGAAGATGATAATTTAATTTTGTTCTCGGATGAGTTGGTCATGATATCAGGAACCCCAGTGCTGCTGGTTAAAACAAAGGTAGTTTTAAGCAGCACTGCTTAAAGGGAAGGTACTTAGTCACTTGTTGGTCACCTTTGTGCACAAGTGTCATTGCCTTCGACTCAAGTCCTCTTTGGGCACCTCAGTTTTATAAGATGACAGCTTACCTGCAGCTTGGCTGGCTGTTAAAGCGCAGGCAACTGCACTCAGCCTGTGACCTAGAATAACAACAACCTACGTGCTTGAAAGAGGCTATCTGGGGCTCACCATTGCTCAATACTTACTGAAAACTTGGTTGAAAGAAACAGTATATATGTAGGTTTGCCCAAAGGATTTGCAGTCCATTTCAAAATTTGACTGCCAGTTCATGGCAGGTAAGCAGAGAACTGGAATTTCACTCCATTTCTGCTCTCCCCTGTAGATTTGTTTTTGCCAAGTTGTACTTTTGACATTGCATCACTCAGCTACTTTCAGGGTGTTGAAAGGAACAGTCCTATGAGACGTATTGTCACATTTATCGTAAGGCTGCTATGGAGAGTGTTGTTTACTACCTCATATAGTTTACTACCTCTCAGATCCAAGTGAAAAAAATCTCTGTTCTTTATATTAGGAGAAGGTGAGCTTCTTCTAGGAATTGGTGGGTTTTATCTTATAAACACTGAGAAGCCTGTAATTGTTTGTTTTCCTTCCTGGTGTGACTGATATCATTCCTAATTTTTAGTTCACCTCTGGCATAGAACAGGCTTTAGACATGCTTGTCTCCCTCCCTCCCTCCCTCCTTCCCTGCCTCCCTCCCTTTTCTCTAATCTCATTCATGGGTTCATTTTATGTTTCTTACTTACATGTTTCTCTTTTTCCTCTAATTTTTTCCTATTTTTAAGTTTGGTTTTATTATATTTTGTGGTATTGCATGAATTTTTGCTAAATGTTTTATATCCTTGCTGGTATAAGGCAGGGTATGTGTGCATACATACAACCAAGAATACACAAAAGGAAGTATTTTGCCTATAGCACTTCAAAGTTATTTCCGTTGATATAAGTGAGTTTAGAGCAGGAGTTGCTTCTGAAAGGATGTCCTCACATGACTCTTAATATTAGAGGAAATGTTTTTAATCCCCCTGTGCTCCCCACCCCCCAGCTTGAGTTAACTTTACTTTGGCTTGAAAGAGTTTTTGGTTGAGAAAGAAAGTCAGCAAATGATAGTTCTCACAGCAGAGTTTGCAATTAAAATAGAAGCTTGGGTAGAGGAGGTTGAAGAATGTGTAAAGATTTTCTCTTTTATTTTCCCTTTAAATTTTAACTCCAAATCAGATTTTTTCTGACTTTAAATTGATGGTTTGAAGTTACATAGCAATATGAGTGCCATCACTTAAAATACTTTTATAATCAAATAATAATAATAACCAAACATCTGAGCTAGCACATTTAGTATTCTGATGTCTAGCCCTTTTTTACTTAATAGTGGATTAATTTAATGTTAACCATACTTCTAGTTGTATAACATTTGTTATAAGATACCATGGAGAAGATGAATACTTTTTTGTGAAAATAGATTTTTTTTTTGGTCCTGAAATTGTTAGTGATTCATGTAAAAGTGTGAGGAAGTGAGCATGTTTGAAACAATAGAAGACTGAAATATGGTCTAGGAATCCTAGTCATTCAGAGATTTGCTTCCTTGACACATAGAGACACTTGTAAAAGAACTGAAGGGAATTAGTTCCTACAGAAACCTCTGGCTTCCTTAGTGGGATGGTAAGCAGGTAGGGGAGGACTTTATTCATTTATTGCTGTTCTACTTCATTATGGAGACTATGGTGAAGCTGGGGGAAGATGATGACTTTGAACATGAATAGGAAACTTGGGTTAGATATCACCTTCCCTCACCAATCTGACCAGGCTTTTTGCCAAAGACAAAAGCTTAGTGCTTACTTTTATAGACCCATAAGACGGTGATCTAGTCAAGGGCAAGGCTTCCTTTACCTGTGGCTGAGCTCTCTGTTCTATGGAATCAGTATTAGTGGGAGAAGAATCTCTAAATGGGGACATGGGGGTTCACATGGTCCTTCTCCATCCTTAACACACACACACACACACATACACACACACACAGAGGAGAGGAGAGGAGAAAAATTTGCCACATTAGGCTAACCTACTTGACCCTTTGGGATCCTGGGCCAGATACCCCTTTACTCCAGATGCTGAGATGTAGTTGCTGGAAGCTGGGAGTACTGGAGCTGGGAGAAAGAGCATTTATTAGAAGTGAATTTTATTTGTAAGGACATAAAATATTTATTTAGGTAAGAATATAATTGAGATAATATTCTGAAAGATATATCTTTTATTCTTTCTGTTATTTTTCATATTTCCTTCCAAGGTGTCAAATGGGTTATGTGCCCCTCTGTGCTTATTGTCTCAGGGGATAGACATAGCAGGTCAACTAACAGTGTTGCATGCCAAACATTTTCCTCTTCTGGCTTTCATTTCCTCATGATTCACCCCTAAGTTAGGAGAGCATTTGTAGGTATAAGACAAAGTGTCTCATCCAGGAAGGAGCTTCAACTCAGGTGAGGGAGGGTGGGGGGCGAGGGAGAGAGAGAGAGAAAGAGAGAGAGAAAGAGAGAGAGAGAGAGAAACATGGATATGAGAGACACACATTGATTGCTTGCCTCCCATGCAAGCCCTGACCAGGGCCAGGGGTTGAGCCTGCAACCTAGGTATGTGCCCTTGACCAGGAATTGAACCTGTGACTCTTTGGTGCCGGCCAACGCTTTAACCACTGAGCCACACTGGCCAGGGCTCTTGGCCTTTTCTTACATAATTCACTGATAAAGTATTTGTCATCCTTGCCTTAGAACTTGTCATTCCAGAAGTTTTCTTCAGCCCTGAGAATCTTTTGCATGGCTGTCAGTGGTGCTGTCTACCTCTCCACTCCACACAGCTATTTTCTCTAGGGTAAGGGGCTTTGCTACTTACCCTAGTGTTTTCACTGGCAAGCAGAGCAACGCTTTTCTTTGCACTACAGACCCACAGAATGCACATACACTCTCTCTTTTCTTTCTATCCAGGAGAAAGCCCTGTTTTTCTTTCTGGGGGACATCTCTTTCCCTTCATGTTTCTGGTTAATACATTGTCACTGGATGAGAATCCTCTACTTTTATCCTGCTCTACTGACAGAGAAGTTCCAGAGCTGAGACTTTGGAAGAAAATAGAAAGATTATTGGCTGCTTTTCTCCTTTTTCCACATTTATCTTGAGCAAAGAGCACAATCTGGTTGCTTACTTGAGACAAGGAAAAAAAATGAAACAATGCAAGGAGAATAAATAATTGAAGATTAGTATTTCAAAATATTATCCTAGCCAAATGAGGCATTGTGGGGTATGCATATAAGAAGAGCAGGCAAATCACAATTAATTTAGTAAATATTCACTGAGTCCATCTGTCCAGAAACTACCGGGAAATATAAACTTCCCTCTCTTACCACCATGGCCTTATATAGTTTTAATATGTTTCTAGTTATGTGGAGTTAGGTACTTCAAGCAGTTAGTAATAAATGTAGAAGTTACTGCCTTCTAAAAACTGTTCAGCCAGAACATGATTGCAGGTTGCAATCTATGGGTCTTCTAGTCTGCAAATATGCAAAATGAGCAAGGGAAAGGAACAGGACAGAGAATGAAGGTAGTGAAATGCTATTTCCTGCACATTCTTGGAGGATGCAAAATTTTATCTCTTCTTAATGTGAGGGAGCTGCTGAGTCATGTCTCCTATTTATAATCATTTTTTATGGGTGGCCTCTTGCCCCTCATTATTTCTGTCTCTCTCTGTATTTAACTTAATGTTTCTCCAGGTTTTTATTTTCAATTTTGAGCTTTTATTAAATCAAGATTTTACATATTAGTTTTACTTGAAAGTTTTTGCTCTAGCAATACCTGTGGACCAAGCTTTGATAGAGAACTGGGCTCTTTGTGAAGTCTATCCTTCCCTCATACATTGGCTCTTTTTTGTTTATACCTGGACATGAAATGTGTCTGATGACCCACTGAGACATATAAAGAATCTCTGAAAAATAGAGAAAATGACTGTGCTGGCAGTTCCTAAAGTGTTTCCCCAGATTGTGTCTGAAGCAATTCAAAACCTCCCTACCACACTGTCGGTAGCTTGCATACCCCTAGGAGGGCTGCCTTCCCAGGAGCTGGTGCAGGCACCTCTGCGGTTTGTGTTACTGTGGTCTTGGTGAGGAGGTGTTGCTGTTTTTCAGCATTTTCAATTCCTGCTGTATTCTAAAAAAGGTACGGGACACCCACTGGTCACATGGCTCCAGGAGGGGCCTTGCCAAAATGACTCTATGGTCACTCATAGCAGAGCTCATTGTGTCTGCCATGTGCAACGGCCAGACATGCACCAATCCCAGGGTGCTTTTTAATTGGAATGGTTGTTCAAACAGTAAGCATGATTTCACAGGTTTCATCCATCCTCCTCAACTATACTCTAGGCTTTTGCTCTTTAAGTAGGAGAAAGAACAGTTTATTTTTCAATATTGAATTTTTTTTTCTGTTTGAAAAGAGCCCATGGGATGTTTCAAAGAAGTTTAGGAAATGAGAATTCTTGACTCAATGATCTGTGCTAGAGTAAATTAGCAGATTATGAAAAACAAAGGAAACTCTTCTGATCCCTATTACTATAAGGTTACCCTCAACCTACCTTCTCCTCTTATATAACAGCTTGCCACATAAGCAGATTCTGTTTGCCTCCCAAGCACTCAAGGATGTTTTAAGAAAAAGAGTGAGTTGAAAGGAATCTTTGAAAAGAAAGTACAGTGTTTGGTCCTTCATCCATGCTCACCTTAGGTCTACCACTGCCTACTGTTGAGGCAGCTTAGTGTAGGAGTTAGGAGTTCAAATCCTGTCTATGAGGGGTTTTTTTGTCTGTTGTTTTGTTTTTGCTTAATCCCTTCACCCTTTTCACTCAGCCTCTTAAGCTCCTTCTCTCTGACAGCTATCAATCTGTTTTCTGTATCTATGAGTCTGTTTCTGTTGTTTGTTTATTATGTTCATTAGATTCCACATATAAGTGAAATTATATGATACTTGTCTTTCCCTGACTGGCTTATTTCACTTAGCATAATACTCTCCAGGTCCATCCATGCCGTAGAAAAAGGTAAGATTTCCTTCTTTTTTATGGCTGAGTAGTATTCCATTGTGTAAATGTACCACAGCTCTTTTATCCACTTATCTATTGATGGGTATTTGGGCTGCTTCAAAATCTTGACCACTGTAAACAGTGCTACAATGAACATAGCGGTGCATGTTATTTTCAAATTAGTGTTTGGGGTTTCTTTGGCTATAGCCTCAGAAGTAGAATCACTAGGTCATAAGGCAGTTCCAATTTTTACTCTTTTGAGGAAAAGAAATTAAAATTTTGTCAGCTTGATTCTTATTACCTGGGTCATCTTGAGGAAGTTGTTTAACCACCTTGTGCTCAAATTTCTCATCTATAAAATAGGAAGAATTATAATGATTAACTGGGGTATTACTTGTTAAGAGTTTTGAAAATGCCTGGCACTGGGTTAACTATGACTACTGTTACCCACTAGACTTTACCCTTAGGCTGCCTCACAGTCTTGCAGCCTCTCCCTTTGTGTATCTCAGATCCAGGTGTTAAGGCAGAGAAACAATCCAATGTGTTTTTATGATCTGTCTTACCATTTCTTTGAGTATTTGTGCCTGCTATTATTAGTAACTAACATTTGTGTTGATACTTGTTTACAAAGAATTTTTCTATCTTTATATAGTTTTAGCCTCACAACAATTCTGTGATGTTAAGAATTGATAGGAAGCAATGTCAGCAAGATGGTGCAATGGGAGTTTTCTGCTGTCACTCCCCCACAGAACATTGATTTTGACAGTCACCCATAGACAAGAATACTTGTGAGAGTTTGGGAGTTCTAGCATAGCTTTGCAGGGAAAAAAATAAAATAAAATTCAAGAACAGATGCATTGAAGAGGATAAGAAGAAATTTTCACTTTACCAGAGTCCCCCTCTCCCAAAGTGACAGGTTAGCGCCAAGAGAGATTCCCTTGTTCTGAGATTTCTTCCACAGGGGAATGTAAGAACATACCTCTTCTCCCCCACCAGCTGTGCAGGATGCATCCAAAGAGGTCTACTTTCTTCTTACTTCATCTAAAATACTCAGGTAACCTGTATGCCTGAGGGACTGGGAGATGCTAGGAGTATAGCAGCTAGGGCTTGGAACTCACTGAAGTGACATGGATCTTACTAACCACTTTATGGACTCTATCAGCAAGACTGCCCCCTAGCTGCTGGAGATATCATGCCTACAGATGCCCCCAGTTTGCCCACAGGCATGCCCAATGCTCTCCATGCCTCACCCACACATCCTTATAGCTGGCTCCCTGTGAGTGGTGAGTGCAATCCTTTGCATACAGCTAGTGTTCATGTGCAGAAGACGAGCCTGACTGTGCTAGATTGAGAGAAACCACACAGCCTTGAGTATTTCAGGGGAGCTTCCTAGTGAAAGTAAACAGGAGCATCTCAGCAGTTGGTCTGGTTTTGCAGTATTGAAGGCATATGATCTTAAGAAATCCCCCTCAATCCCTGGCCAGGTAGCTCAGTTGGTTGGGTGTCATTCTATGCACCGAAATGTTGCCAGTTCCATTCTGGTCAGGGCACATGCCCAGCTAGTGGGCTCAATTCTTGGTAAGGGGCATACAGGAGGCAGCCAATCATGTTTCACTCTCACATTGGTGTTTCTATCTCCCTCTCCCTTCCTCTCCTCTAAAATCAATAATAATAAAAAATCTTTAAAAAAATGAATTCTTCTTTAAGAGAGAGTAGATACATCCATACAAAAGGACTGAGAAAACCACAGAATCCCTACCTAGGCTGATTGGTGATGGTGCTTCTCTCCTAAAACCGGTCAGTAAAGGATAGAAGAGGTGACTGCTTCTTCAAATGTGAAGACAGCAATGTAAGACTTCAAGAAACATGAAAATCAGCAAACATGACACTATTAAAAGAACACAATAATTTCCCAGGAACAAACTCCAAAGAAATGGAGATCTATAAATTATCTGATAAAAAATTAAGAATAATTATTTTAAGGGAGCTTAGCAAGCTACAGAGAACAAAGATACACAACTCAACAAAATCAGGAAAGCAACATATGAACAAAATGAGAACTTTATCAGAAAGATAGAAATCATAAAAAAGAACCAAACAGAAATTCTGGAGCTGAAGAATATAAAATGAATTAAATGAAAAATGCAATAGAGCATGTCAATATCAGACTTGGTCAAGCAGAAGAAAGAATATATGACTTCAGAGGTACATCATTAGAAATTATCCAGTCAGAGGACAAGAGAGAAAAAAATAATGAAAACAATGAAGGTAGCCTACATATCTTTAGCACATCATCACAAGAAACAAGTTATAAATTATGAGAATTGTAAAAGAAGAGAAGAAGAAAGGGGCAAAAAACTTACTTGAAAAAATAATAGCTGAAAATTTCCCAAATCTAGGGCAAGATATGGACATGATCTAAAGTCAGATTCAACTCAAAGAGGTCTTTACTAGGACACATTATAATAAAACTGTCAAAAATTCAAAAACAAAAAGAGAATTTTGAAAGCAGCAAGAGAAAAGAAACTCATCACATATAAAAGAACCACAAAAAGGGCATCAGAGGATTTCTCAGCAGAAAGCTTGCAGGCCAGCAGAGTGTGATGATATATTGAAAATGCTGAAAGAAAAAAGACTGTAAAAAAAATATTTTACCCTCTCTGTATTTTGGAGAGATGTCATTCAAAAATGAAGGAGCTATGATGACGTACCCAGACAAAAAAAGCTGAGAGAATTTATTACCACTTGACCTGCCTTACAAGAAATGCTAAAGGGCCCTGGCTGGTGTGGCTCAGTTGGTTGAGCCTTGTCCCATACACCAAAAGGTCTCAGGTTCGATTCCTAGTTAGGACACATGCTCAGGTTTTGGGTTAGGTCCCTGGTTGGGCTGTGTGTGGGAGGCAAATGATTGATGTTTCTCACTCACATTGATGTTTCTTTCTCCCTCTCCCTTCTTCTCACTCTAAAAATCAATAAAAACATTAAAAAAAAGAATTTAAAAAAGAATTTTTAAAAAAAGAAATGCTAAAAGGAGTCAAGCTGATATAAATATATACTAATTATTAACATGAAAATGTGAAAATATAAAACTCACTGGTAAAGATTAAGTATATAGTAAAATTCAGAATACTCTCATACTTGAAAGATCTGAAGGCAGAAATATACATCAGTTCTATAATAGTGGGGGATTTTAATACTCTATTTTCAACAATGTATAGATATCCAGGTAGAAAATCAATAAAAAAACATTGGCTTTGAACTATATTTTATACTGAATGAACCTAATAGACATAAAAAACTTTTATCCAACAGCAGCAGAATATACATTCTTCTAAAGTGCATAAAAACAATCTCAGGGATAGATCATTTTAGATCACAAGATTAGTCTTAACAAACTTAAGAAGATTGAAATAATGGCAAGTATCTTTTCCAACCACAATGGTATGAAATTAGAAATTAATAACAAGAGGAAAACTGGAACAAATCCACAAATTTGTAGAAATTTAAAAACCTGTTTCTGAACAGGAGCTGGACCAAAGAAATCAAAGGGAAATTTAAAAAGTGTCTTGAGACAAATGAAAATGAAACACAACATCTCAAAACATATGGGATGAAACAAAAACATTCTGAGAGGGAAGTTTATAGTGATAAATGCCTACATTAAGAAAAAAAGAAAAGCCTCAAATAAACAACATAACTTTAACTTTATATTTACTCAAAGTAAATATAAACAGAATTGACAACACTTTAGTTAGATTAACTAAAAGAGAGAAGACTCAAATAAATAACATAATAAATGAAAGTGGAGACATTAAAACTGATATTACAGAAATACCAAGGATCATGAGAAACTACTATGAACAATTATAGGCCACCAAATTGGTTAAACTAGAAGAAATGGATAAATTCCTAGAAGCATACAGCCTACTAAAGCTGAATCATGAAAAAATAGAAAATCTGAACAGACCATTAATGAGTAATGACATTGAATCAGTAATCAAAAATCTCCCATTAAAAAAAAAAAAAAAAAAGCCCAGGAAACCGGATGGATGGCTTCATGGGTGAATTCTACAAAACATTTAAGAAAGAATGAATGCCAATCCTTCTCAAACTCTTCCTAAAATAGAAGAGGAGGGAACATTTCCAAACTCATTTTATAAGGCTTGCATTACCCTGATACCAAAGTCAGGCAAGGACACTACAAGAAAAGAAAAATTACAGGCCAATATCCCCTGATAAATATAGATGCAAAAATCCTCAACAAAATATTAGCAAACAGAATTCAACATCACATTAAAAGGATCATATACCATGATGAAGTGGGATTGATTCCTGGAATGCAAATCAATAAATGCGATACACCACAGGAAGAGAATGAAAGGGAGAATGCCATTCTCCCTGCCTTTTCAACAAGAGGCCCTGCATTTTCATTTTGCACTGGACCCTGAAAATTATGGAGCAACCTTGACCTCTGCTCAAACTCTTTTTCTTTAGAAAACCTCTCCTCTCTCCCCTTTTCCCTTTCCTTTCTGCCACTCCTGAATCTCTGTCAAAATCCAACCCTGATTCTTATTAACTTGATTTAAATGCTTCACCTTTTGGAATTGTTCCTGTCCTTCCAAAAATGATTTCTTCCATCACACTGGGCAACTGTGAGTTACTTAGCGAAGTAATTTAGCATATATCCCCCTTACCCCAATAGGCAGCAATTAAGCTTTCTTGAAAGCAGGGATGGGATGGTCAGGCTCTTCTTGGCTTCCCTATAGCTCTTTGCACATCTTATCCTTAATTGATTCTTATAAGTGTCTGAGTGGAGAGGGCAGTGACATGGTCAAAGCTGCCTTTGCTGCCCCAGCTCATGTGCAGAGAGACAAGGTGGGCAGAGAAGTTTGTCTCAATTTATTGTAACCCCCACAAATAGTCTGTGTCTTTCTACTCCCAGGTTGCTTCAATAATATCTAATTTGGGTTTTGTTTTTCAGTACTAAGGAAAACTTTTGTAAGGTAACTCCAGGATGTGAAGGTTCTTTTTGCACCAAAATTCAAGGTGGTTTCACATTATGAACTGAGTTGTGTCTCCGATAATCCCAAATTCATGTGTTGAAGCACTAACCCTCCAATGTGGCTATATTTAGAATAAGGAAATAAGTAAATGAAGTGGTAAGGGTGGAGCCCTGACCCAGTTGGATTAGTGTCCTTATAAGAGGAGACACCAGAAAGCTCGCTCTCTTTCTATCATGTGAAAATACACCAAGACAACTGTTTGCAAGCCAGGAAGAGAGTTCTCACCAGAAACCAAATCAGCTGGCATCTTGATATCAGACATTCCAGCCTCCAAAAAAGGAAAAATAAATTTCTTTTGGTTAAAAATAAAGAAAATAAAAGATAAAAATTATATGATCATTCTAATAGATGCACAAAAACATTTGACGGAATTTGACATTGCTTTATCATAAAAACTCTTGATAGAGTGGGCATAAAAGAAACATATCTCAACAAAATAAAGGTGATATATGACAAGCCCACAGCTAACATCATACTCAAATATGAAAAGCTGAAAGCTTTTTCTCTGAGAACAAGAACTAGACAAAGATTCCCACTCTTGTAATTTCTATTCACCATAGTTCTGGAAGTTCTATCTAGAGCAATTAGACATGCAAAAGAAATAAAAGACATCCAAATCAGAAAAAGAAAGAAAGAAGTAATACCGTCTGTTTGCAAATGACATGATATTATATGTAGAAAATCTTATAAAACTAATAAAACTTTTAAAACTAATAAATGAATTCAGTAAAATTGCAGGATGCAAAACCAACATACAAAAATTAGTTGCATTTCTATACACAAAAAACTATCTGAACAAAATTAAAAAATAATTCCATTTACAATAGCATAAAAAAAACACACAGTAAAATACTTAGAAATAAATTTAAACAAGGAGGTAAAAAACCTATATTCTGAAAACTATAAGACACCAATGAAAGAAACTGAGGAAGACACAAATAAATGGAAATATATTTCATGCTCATGGATTGGGAGAATTAGTATTGTTAAAATGTCCACAGTTATCAAATCCATATATAGATTCAATGCAATCCTTATCAAAATTCCAATGGAATTTTTGACAGAAATAGAACAAACAATTCAAAACTTTGTAGCCCTGACCAGTGTGACTCAGTGGTTAGAGCATCGGCCCATGCACTGAGGGTCGTAGCTTCAATTTCCAGTCAATGGGTATATGTGGGAGGTAACCAATTGATGTCTCTTTCTCTTTCTTTCTCTCACCTCTCTCCTTTCCTCCATCCATCCCTTCCACTCTCTCTAAAAATCAATGAAAAAAATATCCTAGGCTGAGGATTAACTATCAAACAAACAAAAAACTTTGTATGTAACCATAACAGACCCTGAACAGTGAAAGAAATCTTGAGAAACACAAAGCTAGAGGCATCACAATTCCTGATTTCAAACTATATTACTGAGCTAATAAAGGCAGACATATAGACAAGTGGAATAGAATAGAGAGCCCACAAATAGTCCCATGCGTATAGGTCAACTTAGCTTTGACAAGAGCACCAAGAATGCAAAATGGAGAAAGTCTCTTCAATATATGGTCTTGGGGAAACTGGCTATTCACATGAAAACAATTAAACTGAACTTAACCATTGTATTATACAACTCACAAAAATTAACTCCAAATGGATTAGAGACTTAAATGTAAAACCTGTAACTTTTTTTTCTTTTAATCCTCACCTGAGGATATGTTTTAGAGAGAGAGAGAGAGAGATCAATGTGTGAGAGAAAAACATTGTTCGGTTGCCCCAACCAGGATCAAACCCACAACCTTCTGGTGAAAGGACAATACTCCAACCAACTGAGCCACCTGGCCAGGGTGACCTGTAACTTTATAACTACTGGAAATGAGCATAAGGAAAAAGCTCCTTAACATTGGCCTTGGCAGTAGTTTTTCGATATGATGCCAAAAGCAAAGTTAACAAAATACAAAAATAAACTAGTGGGCTCCATCAAACTACAGAACTTCTGCATGACAAAACAATGACAAAACACAAAATTCATAGAGTGAAAATGCAACCTATGGAATGGGAGAAAAATATTTGCAAACCATATATCTATGAGTTAATTTTCAAAATATATAAGGAATGCATAAAACTCAATAGGAAAAAGGTCAAACAATCAGATTAAGTAGTAGACTAATGACCTGAATAGATATTTTCCAAAGAAGATATAAAAGTGGCCAACAGGTATATGAAAAGGTACTCAAAATCACTAATAAGCAGGGAAGTGCAAACCAAAACCACAATGAGATATAACTGCATACCTTTTAGAAGGGCTACTGTCAAAATACAAGACAAAACATGTGGTGAGAATATGGAGAAAAGGGAGCTCCTATACACTGAAGGTGGGAATGTAAATTGTTATAACCATTATAAGTAACACTATGGAGGTTTCCGGAAAAATTAAAAATAGAACTACTATGTGATCTAGCAATCCCACTTTTGGGTATATATCTGAAGCAAACAAAATCAGTGTGTTGAAGAAATATTTACTGTCCCATATTTACAATAGCAAATATATGGAAATAACCTAAGTGTCTGTCTATGGATAAATGGGTAAAGAAGATGTGATATACATATATTTTAGTCATACATTTGAAGGATATCTTGCCATTTGCAACAATATGGATGAACACTGAGGATGTTATGATAAGTAAAATGTTTGATGGGCAAAAACAAATACTGTATGATAATATTTATGTGTGGAATCCTCAAAAATAAAAGTTCTTGCATATAGAAAATAGAGTAGAATTATGGTTGCGATGGGCTGGGGCATGAAGGAAATAGGGAGATGATGTTGGTCAAGGGATAAAGATATTCAGTTATAAGATGAATAACTTACTGGGATTTAATGTAGAGAATGGTGACTATAGTAAATAATACTGTATTGTGTACAACCAGGTACCATATAATGGCATTTTAGTCAACAACAGATTGCCTTTATGATGGTGGTTCCATAAAATTATAATGGAGCTGAAAAATTCCTTTGGCCTAGTGACATAGCTGTTGTAACATTGTACAGAAAAACATTATTCAGGTGTTTGTGGTGATGCTGGTTTAAACAAACCTACTGTGCTATTGACCATAAAAGTATAGTTCACAATTATATAAAGTACATAATACTTGATAACAGTAATAAATGACTATGTTACAGATTTATGTATTTACTATACTATAGTTTTAATCATTATTTTTAGACCATTTTTACTTATAAAGAAAAGTTTGTTGAACATAACAACCCAAAATTTATGAGGCACAGCAAAAGCAGTCCTAAGAGGGAAATTCATAGCATTACATACATACCTCCAGAAACAAATAAAATATCAAATAAACAATCTAACTTTACACATAAAGGAACTATAAAAACAACAAACAAAGCCCAGAGTGAGTAGAAGAAAGAGAATAATAAATATAAAAGCAGAAATAAAAACAATAAAGTTTAAAAAATACCAAGAAAAAAATCAGTGAAACCAAGAGTTGGTTCTTTGAAAAGATAAAGTTGAAAAATCTTTAACCAGACTCATCAAGAAAAAGATTGTAAGACAATATTATGAACAATTATATGCCAACAAATTGGACAATCAGGAAGAAATAGATAAATTTATAGAAACATACAATCTTCCAGGAAGAATCAGGAAGAATCAGAAATTTTAAACAGAAAGATTACAACCAATGAAATTGCAGCAGTACTCAAAAATCTCCCAAAAAACAAAAGTCCTGGATCAGATGGCTTCACAGGTGAATTTTACCAAACATTCATAGAAGAACTTACACCTATACTTCTCAAACTATTCAAAAAAATTCAAGAGAAGGGAAGACTTCCAAACTCATTTTACAAGGCAAGCATTATCCTAATTCCAAAGCCAGAAAAAGACACTACAAAGGAAGAAAATTATAGTCCAATATTCTTGATGAACTTAGATGCTAAACCCCTCAACAAAATATTAGCAAACTGGATCCCGCAGTATATTTAAGATGATAAACCATGGCCAAGTGGGGTTTATTCCTGGGGTGCAAGGTTGGTACAATATTTGCAATTCAATAAATGTGATACATCACATAAACAAAATGAAGTACAAAAATCACATGATCATATCAATAGATGCAGAAAAAGCATTTGATAAAATTCAGCACTCATTTATGATAAAAACTCTCTCAGCAAAGTGGGAATAGAGGGAACATACCTCAACACAATAAAGGCCATATATGACAAACCCATAGCCAACATCATACTCAACGGGAAAAAACTGAAAGCATTCCCCTTAAGATCAGGAAAAAGAGATGTTGGCTTTCATCACTCTTGTACAAAATAGTACTGGAAGTCCTAGCCACAGCAATCAGACAAGAAGATGAAATAAAAATCATCCAAATTGGAAAGGAAGAAGTAAAACTGTCCTTATTTGCAGATGACATGATACTGTATATAGAGAATCCTAAAGATTTCACACAAAAACTACTAGAACTAATAAATGAATTCAATGAAGTAGCAATATACAAAATAAATATCCAGAAATCAGTTGTATTTCTTTGTGTGTGTGTGTTTATTTTTGTTTAAAATATTACAGATGTCCCTTTTTCTCTCCAATGACCCATTCCACTCCTTCCCACCACCCTCCCCAGTCCCTCTCCACACCACTGTCTGTGTCCTTGGGTTGTGCATATATGTGTATGAATTATTTGGTTAATCTCTCCCCCTCCACTCACCCACCCTCCTTCATCCCTCTGAGATTCGTCAGTCTGATCCATGCTTCCATGTCATTGAATCTATTCTGTTCATCAGTTTATTAAGTTCTTTAGATTCCACATATAAGTGAGAACATGTGATAGTTGTGTTTCTCTGCCTGGCTTATTTCACTTAGCATAATATTCTCCAGGTCCATCCATACTGTCCCAAAGGGTATGAGGTCTTTCTTCTTTATAGCTGTGTAGTATTCCATGGTATATATGTCCCACAGCTTTTTTATCCACTCATCTACTGATGGGCACTTGGGCTGTTTCCAGATCTTAGCTATTGTAAACTGTGCTGCTATGAACATAGGGGTGCATATATTCTTTCTGATTAGTGTTTCAGGATTCTTAGTGCATATTTCTAGAAGTTAGATCACTGGGTCAAAAGGCAGCTCCATTTTTAATTTTTTGAGGAACCTCCATACTGTTTTCTATAGTGGCTGCACCAGTCTGCATTCCCAACAGCAGTGTACTAGGGTTTCCCTTTCTCCACATCCTTATCAGCACAAGTTGTTTGTTGATTTGTTGATGGTAGCCATTCTTAAAGGTGTGAAGTGACATCTCATTGTGGTTTTAATTTGCATCTCTCTGATGATTAGTGACATGGAGCATTTTCTCATATGTCACTTGGCCATCTGTATGTCCTCTTTGGAGAAGTGTCTATTCAGGTCCTTTGCCTATTTCTTAATTGGGTTGTTTGTCTTCCTCTTACTTAGTAATATGAGTTCTTTATACACTTTGGAAATTAGCCCCTTATCAGATACATCCTTGGCAAATATTTTTTCCCAGACCTTGGGGTTCCTTTGTATTTTGAGGCTGTTTTCTTTTGCTGTGGAGAACATTTTTAGTTTGATGTAGTGCCGTATGTTAATTTTTTTCTTTTATTTTTCTTGCCCTAGGAGATGTATTAGTGAAAATTCCATTACGTGGGATGTCTGTGGCTTTACTGCTGATGTTTTCTTCTAGGATTTTTATGGTTTTGCAACTTACATTTAAGTCTTTTATCCATTTTGAGTTTATTTTTGTGTATGGTGAGAGTTGGTGGTCTAGTTTCATTTTTTTTTTTTGCATGTATCAGCCCAATTTTCCCAGCACCACTTATTGAAGAGACTGTATTTAATCCTTTGAATGCTCTTGCCTCCTTTGTCAAATATTAACTGACCATAATGGCGTGGGTCTATTTCTGGGGTTTCTGTTCTGTTCCATTGATCTATATGTCTGTTGTTGTACCAATACCAGGCTGTTTTCATTATAATGGCTTTGTAGTACAGTTTTATGTCTGGTAAAGTGATCCCTCCTACTCTGTTCTTTTTTCTCAAGATAGCTGCAGCTATTCAGGGTCTTTTTTGGTTCCATATAAATTTTTGAAATGTTTGTTCTAGATCTGTGAAATAGGCTGTTGGTATTTTAATCGAATTGCATTGAATTCATAAATTGCTTTGGGTAGTATGAACATTTTCATGATATTAATTCTTCCAATCCATGAGCATGATATATTTTTCCACTTGTTTAAATCTTCCTCTATTTATTTTTTCAGTGTCCTCTAGTTTTCCGAGTACAGGTCTTTTACATCCTTGGTTAAGTTTATTCCTAGGTATCTTATTTTTTTAGTAGCAATGGTAAGTTGTATTGTTTTTGTAGTTTCTCCCTCTGAAAGTTCATTGTTGGTGTATAAAAATGCAATTGATTTCCGGACGTTGATTTTGTATCCAGCTACCTTGCCAAATTTGTTTATCAAATCTAGTAGTACTTTGATGGTGTTTTTAGGGTTTTCTATGTACAATATCATGTCATCTGCAAATAATGACAGTTTTACTTCCTCCTTTCCAATTTGTATACCTTTTATATTTTCCTCCTGTATGATGGCTATGGAGAGGACTTCCAGTAGTATGTTGAATAAGAGTGGTGAAAGTGGACACCCCTGTCTTGCTCCGGTTTTTAATGGAAATGGTTTTAGTTTTTGCCCATCGAGTATGATGTTTGCTGTAGGTCTGTCATATATGGCCTTTATTATGTTGAGGTATGATCCCTCTATTCCCACTTTGCTGAGTGTTTTTATCAGAAATGGGTGCTGGATTTTGTCGAATGCTTTTTCTGCGTCTATTGATATGATCATATGATTTTTGTCCTTCATTTTGTTTATGTGATGTATCACATTTATTGATTTATGGGTGTTATACCAACCTTGCATCCCCAGAATAAATTTCACTTGGTTGTGGTGTATGATCTTTTTAATGTGTTGCTGGATCTGGTGTGCTAGTATTTTGTTGAGGATTTTAGGATCTATGTTCATCAGGGACATTGGCCTGTAATTTTTTTCTTTTTCGTGTCTGTAACTGATTTTGCGATTAGGATGATGCTGTCCTTATAAAAAGAGTTTGACAGTTTTCTGTCCTCTTGAATTTTCTGGAATAGTTTGAGGAGAATAGGTGTTAATTCTTCTTTGAATGTTTGATAAAACTCGCCTGTAAATCCATCTGGTCCAGGACTTTTGCTTGCTGGGAGTTTTTTGATTACTGATTCAATTTCATTAGTTGTCAGCCTATTCAGGTTTTCTGCCTCTTATTGATCCAACTTTGGAAGGGTGTGTGGTTCTAGGAATTTGTCCATTTCACCCCTGTTGCCCAGTTTGTTGGCATATAGTTGCTCGTAGTATTTTCTTACAATCCTTTATATTTCCTTTGGGTCAGTTATATTGCCTCTTTCATTTCTGATTTTATTTATTTGGGTCCTCTCTCTTTGTTTCTTAGTAAGTCTGGCTAAAGGTGCATCAATCTTATTTATCTTTTCAAAGAACCAGCTTTTGGTTTCATTGATTTTTTTGTATTATTTTTTAATCCCTCTGTCATTAATTTCTGCTCTGATCTTTATTATTTCCTTCCTTCTCCTTTCTTGGGGCTTTTCTTGCTATTCTCATTCTAGTTCTTTTAGTTGTTGTGTTAGATGGTTCATTAGAGATTTTTCTTGTTTCTTTAGATAGGCCTGTAATGCTATAAATTTTTCTTTCAAGTCTACTTTTGCTGTGTCCCATAGATTTTGGGTTGCTGCCTGTTCATTTTTGTTTTTTTCCATGAAGTTTTTGATTTCTTCCTTGATCTCATTGGTAACCCATTTATTGTTTAGTAGCATGCTATTTAGCTTCCATGTGTTTGAATATTTTTGAATTTTTTTTTTATAGTGTTTGATTTTTAGTTTCATGGCATCGTGATCTGAGAAGATGCTTGATATGAAAGAAATCAGTTGTATTTCTATACAATTAATAATGAATTCTCATAAAGGGAAACTAAGAGAACAATCCCATTTACAATTGCATCAAAAAATAAAATACCTAGAAATTTATTTCACCATGGATGTAAAAGACTTGTACTTAGAAAATTTTAAGAAACTGAAGAAAGAAATTGAAGAAGATAGAGATAAATGGAAGCATATACTATGTTCATAGATAGGAAAAATTAGCATCATTAAAATTTCCTAGTACCCAAAGCAATCTATAGATTCAATGCAATCCTATCAAGATACCAATAATGTATTTCATAGAACTAAAACGAATATTCCAAAAATTTATATGGAACCACAAAAAAGTCCAATAGCCCAGCAATCTTGAGAAAGAACAAAGTTGGAAGAATCATGCTATGAGATATCAAACTATACTACAAGGCCATAGTAATAAAAAAAGTATGGCACTGGTGTAATAAACAGACATATTGATCAATGGATAAAATTAGGGAGCTGCTTTTAAGAGTCTCTCTTTTCTTAAATTTTCGGCATTTTAATTATGATGTGTCTGGGTGTGGGCCTCTTTGGGTTCTTTTTGCTTGGGACTCTCTGTGCCTCCTGAACTTGTGTGACTGTTTCCTTCATTAGATTAAGGAAGTTTTATGCCATTATTTCTTCAAACAGATTATCTATCACTTGTTTATTCTCTTCCCCTCCTGTTATTCCTATGATGTGAATATTGTTACATTTTATGTTGTCATAGAGCTCCCTTAAACTGTCCTCCTATTTTTTTAATTGATTTTTCATTTTGGTTCTCTGATTGAGGGATTTTTTTCTACCCTGTCTTCTAATTCACTGAGCCAATCCTCAGCTTCCCCTAATCTGTTGTTTATTCCTTCCAAAGCTTTTTATTTTTAATTTCTACTATGTTATTCTTAATATCCTTCATAGTTTCCATTTCTTTTCTCAGCTGTTGAACATCCTTACAATCAGTATTCTGAACTCTATATATGTTAGATTGCTTATTTCCATTTCATTTAACTCTTTTTCTGGAGACTTCTTTTGTTCTTTTGTTTGGGGTTTGTTTTTTGTGTCCCCTTTTTGACTGCCTGTTTGGATTTGTTTCTATGTATTACTTAGATCTGCTAGGACTCCCAGTCTTTTGGATGGTCTCTAGTGCAGGCCAATGTCAGATGCTGTTTGTGACTGGCCTTGAGTACCCTGTTTGAAGTTTTCTGTAGTGCACAGCTTGTGGTTTCCACTGCTGGGGCTGGATATGTTTGGACAGGACAAAGATATGAACCAAAGTCAGCTTTTCCAAGCCCTGGGTCCAGAAGCAAATCAGGCCAAATTAAAAAAGTTTTGTACAGCAAAAGGAACCATCAACAAAATGACTGAGAGAACATATTATCTGATAAATTTGATAAGGGTTAATATAAAAAACTTGTAAAGAACTTGTACAGCTCAACACCAAAAAAACCAAACAATCCAATTAAAAAATTGGCAAAGGGCCTGAATAGACACTTCTCCAAAAAAGACATACAAATGGCCAATAAACACATCAAAAGATGCTTAAAGTTACTAATCATCGGAGAAATGCAAATAAAACCACAATGAAATATCTCCTCAGAATGGGTATCATCAATAAATAAAAAAAACAAGTATTGGCAAGGCTGTGGAGGAAAGGGAACCATTGTGCACTCTTGTTAGAATTGCAGTTTGGTGCAGCGACTGTGGAAAGAAGCATTGAGTTTCCTCAGTAAATTAAAAATGGAACTGCATGGAAGCATAGATCAGACTGACGAATGTCAGAGGGCAGCAGGAGGGTGGGTGGGTGGAGGGGGAAAAAGTAACCAAAGAATTTATTTGCATATATGCACAAACCAAGGACACGGTGGGGAGAGGGACTGGGGAGGAGAGTGGGTCGGGCTGGAATGAGTCATTGGGGAGAAAAAGGGACATCTGTAATATTTTCAACAACAAAAAAATTAAATTAAAAAAAAAGGAACTGCCTTACGATGCAGTGATTCCACTTCTCGGAATATATTTGAAGAAACCTGAAACACTGATTTGAAAGAATATATACATCCCTAAGTTCATTGCAGTGTTGTTTACAATAACTCATATTTGGAAGCAGCCCAAGTGTCCATCAGCAGATGAGTGGGTAAGAAAGCGGTGGTACATTTACACAGTGGAATACTATGTAGCCGTAAAGAAGAAGGAAATTTTACCTTTTGCTTTAGCATGGGTGTACCTTGAGAGTATTATGCTAATTGAAATAAGCCAGTCAGAGAAAGACATACCATATGACTTCATTGATATGTGGAATCTAATGAATAAAATAAACAAAACAGAAACAGACTCATAGTTACAGAGA
This sequence comes from Miniopterus natalensis, assembly GCF_054644295.1. Classification (NCBI taxonomy): domain Eukaryota; kingdom Metazoa; phylum Chordata; class Mammalia; order Chiroptera; family Miniopteridae; genus Miniopterus; species Miniopterus natalensis. Next base: position 107,057,643 of record NC_142081.1, read on the forward strand.
ACAGACTGACAGCTATTAGGGGGAGGGGGGAGGGGGGCTGAGTAAAAAAGGGGAAGGGGTGCTATAGTCAGTTTGGCTCAGTGGCTAGAGCAGCGTCCCTCGAATTGAAGGATCTCAGGTTTGATTCTGTCAAGGGCACATACCTGCCCTAATTGGGGCACATGCAGGAGGCAACCAATCAATGTGTCTTTCTCACATCAGTGTTTTTTTCTATCTTTCCCTTCTACTCTCTCTGAAAAGCAATGGAAAAAATATCCTTGGGTGAGGATTAAAAAATAAAAAAGGGCAGGTAAGGGATAAACTATCAAACAATAAAAGCCTGTTGTCAACGAGTATGCTGTTGATCAGCAGAGGTCTCATACATTTTGTGTTTTCTGCTTCTCTTGATTGAATCTTTTTGTGTGTGCTTGTTTTAATCTTATGAGATTTTTTTTGGTAACATGCTTAGGTAACATGTTACCTAACATTTTCTTGGTAACACGTATAGGCTTGTAGCGTAAGAGCAATAGGCTGTACTATATAGCCTAAGTCTGTAGTAGGCTATAACGTCTAGGTTTCTATGATGTTTGCACAGTGATGAGATTGCCTAAGGATGCATTTCTCAGAAAGTATTCCTGTTGTTAAATGGTGCATGACTGAATTGAAATTTGCTAAGAGAGTAGATCTTAAGTACTCTCAAAACAACAACAAAATGTGAGGTGATGGATTTGTTAATTAACTTGATTGTGGTAATCATTTCACAATGTATATAAAATCATTTTATTGTACATTTTCAATATGTACAAATTCATTTATTAATCATACCTCCATAACTGTGGGGGGAAATAATAGAAGATATTTGTACAAGATGTCATATTCTGACAGCGTTTCTGATAAAATTACACGAGATTTAAATGAATAATACCAAAAAGACAAGGCTCAGGTAAAAAAAGAGATGGATGTTTTTACTGGCACAGAGCAGAAACAGTGTTGAGCTAAATGCCATAGAGCTGTTGGGCTGTAGACTCAGAAAATGACAATGGCAGTAGGAATTTGGCTTCTGTGCATAATATGGTCTTACATGTTTTCATGTGAGATGGAGGGCTAAATCCAGGCTCATAGACTAAAACCAGAGGCTGGGTAGAGCATCCTGCCCATAGAAAGAGACTGAGAAACCCAAATGGCCACAACCGCCTCTTGGAGCTGTCTTATAACAACCATGGGGCTTAAGGAGAAAACAGTTGGAGTTCTAGCCATGCAGCCTGAATTTAACCAAGCCTCCTACAGCTTTCCTGGATGTACGGGCAATATTCCCATAAATCAATAGGTCACTGGAAATCTGATGCAGCATAGGGGTCTAGTGAGTAGGGGAATGGTGAGAAAGAGTTGGTTGTAGGACCACTTGACAAGAAGGTGCAAGTTTCATTGGATTTAACAACAAGGGGACTGCTGATGATCTTCGCCTTGTAAGTTTAATGGAATAGTGAATCTAAATACCAGAGTAGAATGGGTAGAGTATTAAGGGTGAAATGAGGGATTATACATAGTGAATGTAGATACCTTTTTTCAAGAAATATGGGCTATGGAGAGTCAGGTGGAGGGAACACTGAAGGGACTTTATCATGCTTCTATACAAATGGAAGGGCCAATAAAGAGGAAGTGGTGGAAAGTTCAGAAAGGGGAGAATGAGGTGGTGAGATAGAGATGACAGAGCAAATCTTTGTCTTTGGGCTAAAGGAGCTTGGAAGTGGAATTATTTTATTAAGAATAAACAGAGTAACACAAGTTTCTATCCCCCACCCCTCCCCATCACTTCACAGGAGATTGCCAAGGGGTAGGGATACTATGGAGACCAGAGTGAATTGAAATGGATCTGTGCCTTAGAGGAGGCCAAGGTCTGTGAGGGGTGAGAGCTCTGAGTGCACATGGGGAAGTGCACGAAATGCAGAAGGGTGAAGATTAGAGGGATAGAAGCGCAGGACTTGTTGCATTTTAGGCGGCAAACCCAAATGGAACAACTAAGGGCAGCAAGGTCCTGCAGCAGGAAGGACCTACACATGTTCTCATACATGTAGCAAACTCCTGGGTTCCAAAGACAAATTTTGTGACTTGTGAGGATAGAGGAAAGAGATCTCAAGGGACTAGATTTTCTTGTGTGAATAAGTGGGATTTGTAACTAGTATATTTGTGAGTGTGATATTTAAATTTTGTTCATGTTTGGGGGTGCATTTTAGATATATTTACTTATATACATGTCTCTCTATATTAGACGGTACATTCTTGAATGCAGAAACTGTATCTTACCTACCATGGCTGGTAATGGTGTGAAGGATGTTAGCAAGTACTTACTCAGATAATTACATTTGTCAAAACGTGAAACAATTAATATAAAAGACAGTATGGAAATCTGCAATCAACTTGAAATGAAACCTTTGAAAGTTTTATTCAGTCTTTTTTTTTTTTAAACATATTTTTATTGATTTCAGAGAGAGGAAAGGAGAGGGAGAGAGAGATAGAAACATCAATAATGAGAGAGTCATTGATCGAGCCCATAACCCAGGCATGTGCCCCGACCGGGAATGGAACCCCGATTGCCTGGATCCTGGTCGACGCTCAACCGCTGAGCCATGCCCTGCCTTTATTTAGTCTTTCGAACAAGAACTCATTCTTAAAATACTTCTAGGATTGTATCTTCAATGTGATGCCATCTGTTTCCTTGTCATTTATATAATGTTAGAATTTTTTACACTGCCTTTTTATTACTCTTAATTGTATGATTCATAATCAGATATCACAAGTAAGAAAGAACATATTGAATATTAAGAAAAGAGATTTACATGTTAATACCTTTTTGATATTTATTTTTGGTACTAAGTGAATCATACCACAAGGAAATTAGAAAGTTAGATATATTAAATGAATTGCAATACTTATTTTATTATTTCCCATTTAAATGTGACTAAATTTTTAAAAAGTGATCTTTTTATTTGATTTAACAGATATCTGAATAAGAATTATATTGGTCAGAATTTTATATTAGCTGACTTTATAAACTTTAATTTAATAAATGAAAAAGACCAGTGACCAAGATATTCTATAGGTTGTGGGGAAAATATAAATATGGCAGCCACCCTCCAAGATAGCCCCCAATAATCCTTGTCCTGATAGTCACAGTTTGTGTAATCTACTCCCATTTTGAACAAGACTAATCTGTATAACTAACAAGACAATGTGAAATGAGTGTGTGAGCTTGAAGACAACGCAGTGAAAGACATGACTTGATCTCTTTAACATTACTTGCCTTGGGGGAAAATCAGCTACTCAAACCAACTTGAGTAAGAATCTTCAAGCATCCCTATGGAGAGGCCCATGGGGCAAAGAACTAAGGACCCCTGCCAACAAACAGGACTAACTTGTCCGGTATATTATGAGTGAGCCACCTTGGCAGTAGATCATCCAGCCCCAGTCCAGCTGTCACATGGCTGTAACCCCAGACAACATCTTGACTCCCACTTCACAAAAGACCCTGAGCCAAAACCACCCAGCTAAAATGGACTCTTAACCTACAGAAACTGTGAGATAATGAATGTTTATTGTTTTAAGATGCTAAATGTTGGGATCATTTGTTATACAGCAATAGATAACTAATAAACCTTACTAGCAAAATTTCTTTTTCCTCTTTGCTTTTCCAAATTTATTATCACTACTTACTCATACTGCCAGGATGTTTGATACCACAAGAAAGAGTTGGCACTCCAATGAGCAGGTGAGGGGTTTATACAGAGAGGGTCTCTGATCTTGTTCTAGGGCCAAAGCACAGATAGAGAAGAAATATATATATAAAAACCAACCTACATATAAACAAACACCAAATAAAAGCTCTTCTCCTGTTATAAAGCCTGTGATACTTGGGAGGTATGTGCTTGGTGTACTGGTTTTCAAATTGTAATTTCCAGTTCATCTCAAGAAATGATGTTACAAATTATGTACCTCCTGACTTTCAAGTGTATACTGTAACTAAAATAATATTAACTTTTGGAGACTGAGTACTTAAATACTAGCATAGGATTCTACCTTACATTTTTAACATTGTTCCTTTGTAAGAAGCAGTCTGACCTGAAATTATCTTTTGGAACATCACTTGTTTTTCAATTGATTATCTTTAATATAAGTGGATATCAGCTTTAGATTTAGGAGCCCTGGCTGTTTAAGAAACGCAGTGCTGCCCGGCCCGCGTGGCTCAGTGGTTGAGCGTCGACCTAGGATCCAGGCGATGGGGGTTCTATTCCCGGTCGGGGCACATGCCCGGGTTGCGGGCTCGGTCAATGACTCTCTCATCATTGATGTTTCTATCTCTCTCTCTCCCTCTCCTTTCCTCTCTCTGAAATCAATAAAGATATATTAAAAAAAAAAAAAAAAAAAAGAAACGTAGTGCATATCACTCTATTATTTATCACCCCATTTCGCAGTGGTGCTGCCACCCACAGGGCAGGAGAGTATTACAAAGATAGCAATTCAGAAGTCTTCCTTTTGGCCTGCCACATTCCAGTCTGAGAAATGGCAACTCTATTAGTCAGGATGAGCTAGGTTATTTGGTAGTGACAAAATCCTCCAAATTTCAGCATCTTAAAGCAAAAAAAAAAAAGCTCTCTTATTCACGCTGCATATCTATTGTTGCTTGGCTGTAGTTCTGTTCCATGTTATCTTGACTCCAGGATCTAGGCTAATGGAAAAGCTTTTTCACTTTAAAATGGCCAATTGTGGAAGCAGGAAATAATAGAATGGCAAAGCATGCATTTCTCTGAAAGCTTCCACTTGAAGTGATGTATGTCCCTTCCCATAGTTCATTGGTCAAAGCAAGTCATATGCTTCTCCTGCGTTCAACAGGGTGAGGATGTTTAATCTTCCCAGAGGAAAGGCAGTACATTTTTGTGAATAGTTACACAATCTACCACAGCATTAAAACTGTTACATTTTTCACAAGTGATCTTGGGAGGAATATTTTAAAGCTGAGAGTCAGGCATTTTACTCACAGTAAAAGTTATATCAAAACAATGGTGGGAAAGAAACTCATGCTCAGAAATATGTCTACTCTATTGTAAAGCAATTTCCCTCAGCTATGGCTATAGGAGCACTGTCATTCCTTACTGCTTGTCTACTGCTCTCAATGACTCCCGTTTCACCCTGGTGTCAGAGTTCACCTCCCAGCCTCCTCCCTGAGCACCGCAGGGCAGCAGGGCCAATATATCTCTGCCAGGGAGGCCACTGGGTCTTGTTGGTCTCTGTCCCTTTGTTCTGACCCAGCTCTCACCATGAGCAATGAAGATAAATAACGCTGGTTTAATGTAAAATCGTCTATTTGTCATGCAGTATTTTCTTTCTTTCAGGAATTTCTTTTTACAAACAGAAGCAACTGTTCCTGCTTCTTTTTTTCTTAGAATATGCATTCTTGGTAAGGATAGTTAGAGTATTTTTTTATGGGGAAGGTTACTTAGCTGTGGTTCTCTCAGGGCTTGGTGAGTTATTTAGCTTTTCATTTGGTGTGTGATAGGTTTTTTACAAGCTCTGAGCTATTCAGACTACATAAGGGAAGTAATAGCATGGAAAATCCAGAACATAATTTATATTTATAACTTTCAAATGATCTTGGTTTTCAGAACATTTATGTTCTTAACAAAAGTTGATGTTACTAGCATTAAAATTAGTTTGTCTTCCCAGAGGAGGCTATGTACTGTTGAGTGTGTAACAAATTGGTGACTAGACAGTTTTTCCTCAGCCTTCCCCTCTTGTCATTTCTGCTTTTATAATGAATTGGTTATAACCTGTCTACAACATACACCATTATTGTTCACATGAATTTTCTTTTCTCCCTCAGCAGAGGGGGATGCTTTAGACTCCTCCTGTGGCAAAATCTTCCTCATAAAAAGATCTGTTCTAAACCCTCAAAACCCTGATCTAAGGCTTGCTGGGTTTTTTAACAAATCTATGTATATGTGACAATAGATTAATACTTTTTTCCTCCAATGTAAAGCATTTGCCTTCAAATAAACATTTTCTGAAGAATGCACCTTCATTCATGTCAGTACAAAAGTTGAAAATTTGTCACATGTTAGCATCTATCTGTGTGTGAATATGGTCATCACTTGTGGATTTATTTGTTCACTATACTAATAGGATGCAATCCTTCCATCTATTCGTTCTTTATTTGTTAACTACCAAATATGTGTCAGGTACTAAGATACCAAAGAAATCAATAGGCTTTGCCCAGCCAGAGTCAAAATGGAAGCAACTGAGTGTGGAAGGAAGAGCATGAAGAAATAAAGCAACTAGGCACACCCAGTAATGGTGGTAGGAATTAAGTGTGATGGGAGCCCTGGTATCTGAAGAAGTCCTGGAAAGCTTGCAAAGGTGAGGTCATTGAGCTGAGTCTTGAGGGATGGGTAAGAGATGTTCAAAAGGAAGTGAGAGAAGACCAAAGAGGCTGTCTGGGAAGTAGTGACGCTGTGTTGGGGTATAGAGGAGGGAAAGATGGAGGCTTTTTCAGGGAATTGCTTACAATCTGGTTTGGAGGGAGCCCAGTATATGTGTGTGTGTGAGCTGAGAAATGAGATTAGAAAGGTGGGGACCAGATAAAGATGGAAAACAACAAAAGGATTCTAAGTGTGGTAGAAATTTGTGCTTTAGAAAGACCACCCTTGCAATTGTATAAAATTTGCATGCCAGTGAAAAATTGACCTCAGATTAAGAAAAAGATGTTACAAAATCCTAAAACACACCCAACATAGACAATAATAAATTATCAATAAAATTTATTTAACATTTGGGTAATAGCTAATAGTTACTTAAAAATTTACTTTGAACAAGGCACATCAGTTGCATTTTCTAATTTAACTCTCACAAGAACCATGTGGGGTGTGTAAAATTATTATCTCCATTTTACAGTTGAGAATATTATAGCCAGAGAAGTTAAATAATTTGCTATATAAATTTAAAAAATGATGGAGCCAAGAATTTGAATCAAATTCTGATCAACCACAAATCCAATGCTGCTGCCACAATCCTTTTTTCCCCTCCTTGCTTTCAGAATTCATACTCAGGACACAGGCAAGAAATGTATCAGCAGATATACTTCTTTAAAGAAGGAGTTTTCTGGTTCATTGTTCTGTGCTGAGTCCTAGTTTAAAGATAAAAGTGTGGGACTTAGATTGGGTGGGAAAAATAATTCAAGAAGGTGGAGAACTGTATGGGGGAGTAAGCGTGAGTCCCGATTATAATAGTCTTTGTTGAGAATAACTTATCTATAAGTAGAAGAATGCTGAGAATAGAGATGACATAAAAATGTAATCTGTGAGTAACCTTAGGAAGTTCATTGACAGGTGTAGAGTAAGTAATGGCACAAATTACACCAAGAAGTTAAAAAATTCTGCAATGTTTAATTAACATGTACTGCTCTTAATTGAAAAAGATATACCCAAGAAAGAAAGAAGAGAGGGGAAAAAGTATGACAAAAAGAAGCTCAAAACCCCAGAGTATTATGCGTAGATTTTGGTCGTTCTCCCATATCCCTCTGATGCCTACGTGCTAACATATTGCTAGTTTTCAAGCATAAAAATTTCATTAAATTTTCTACGGCCAATAAAATATTTTTATGCCTGTTCAAACACTTTTTTGATAGTAATATTTATCTAACATATTGAAAAATTATTTTAATTTCAGAAAATCAGTTTTCCCTATGAATCTGTCATTGCTTAAGATAGCAGAACAATGAACATTTATCATTTATGTCCTGCATTTCTAAACATCTTTCAGGACACTGTGTGAAAATATATTAATATTTCTTCTATAATGCATTTTTGTGGTACATTTCAAGCTGCAGTGAGGTTTAACTTCCTAGAATATATCTCTAGCTTTTAGAATGTACTAAGAAAAGATGATATAATATTTTTAAAATTACCTGCTTTGAAAAGTTCATAAATACCAACAAAATCATTAACCCTATGATAAATATGAATGCAAAAACAGCTTTTGTTTGCTGTATAGCTTATGTCTTGGAAGAAGAATGAGCTGTTACAGTATTAATCGTGTGTTCTTTATTCAGTATAGTTCCGATTTCCACTGGGTCATCCAATTGAAGATGTTTATATTTAGCAATTGAGGTGTTTTTTGTCCCTGAACAGAAATGTATTTCAAGAACCATTACAAATAAAATTCTTCAAATAATTTTGAGCCATCGCATCCATTTCTTGTAAGGTCTGCTATATACTTTATGTAGAATAATGCAAGGTATAGCTTATTAGTTCTTTACTATTTAAGCAAAGTGATACTTGATTTAAACCCGGAAAACCACATATGTAATAGTTTTATTTTCTTTAGCTATGGTTTCATACTATAATGTGACATGTTCCTATAATGTTTCATATAATTTATTTTAATATTCCAAAGACTATGAAAATAAAATCTTTACTTTGGAAAATTCAAAAACAGAGAAAAGATATATTTCTTTGAAAGGTGAAAAGAACACTTAAATTATCCTCATTTACCAGAAGAATAAAATGGACTCCTCTCCTCCTGCCCCCCTTTATAAAAGAATTAACTCTAAAGAAAAATGTAGACAGAGAATTTTTTGAAAGAAAATCAGGTTCTATATTTCAGTGGTTACCTAAATATTGCAAAAAGATCATGTTTGGAGGGTAAAATATCAAAGCGATGAAAATTTCTATTGACTAAAGTGGAACTCAGAAAGTGTTCTAAATGTCTTATTCACATGACATTGAGAATAATAATGGAAAACTTTCTTAATTTCTTTTCGCGCAGTCATTTAGCTCAGGCTATGTATGCCCTAAAGCATAAACTTACACACACCAAGAATCACTTATCATGCTTTGTTTGGTAGAAATATAATTTCTCTCTCAAAGGAGAAATTGGTAATTCAACTAATTTCATCTGCTTTTAGTAAAAGTCACCTGATACTTAGTAAAAGGAGAAATTAAAAATAAAAGAGACACAAAGAAACTTTCAACCATGATGGCTATGTTCATTAATTTGATCATATTCATGGTTTCATAGGTATATATGTACGTCAAATGTTAGAAAAATTTACACAGTAAATTTGTGTAGTTTTTTATATGTCAGTTGTACCTCAATAAATGTGTTAAAAATGAAAGTATAACAATATCAAACTCATGCAGAGATTTACTTTTTAAAATAATTTCATTGATTGTTTATATAATTGGGAGACAATTCATGGGTCTTTTGCCTTTCTGTATAGCTTATGAACAGAGGCCCTGGCTACCTTTGTTCCAGGGTATCTGTTGATGGTTATAGTAGTGAACAGCCTTGGAAAACAGAGATGAATCTCCCTCTGGGACAAAGGCAGGTTTCTTTACTGATATGGCAAAGATAATGTCTTCCTCTGGGGAAAAGGGCAGACATGCTTACTGCCCGCTTTAAAAGATCTGGGTTCCCTATGCTTGGGCTTTCTCTCTGTAAGGCAACCCATGGCATGTACCTTCTTGACATCACCCTTAGAAACTGAGGTCTGGGGACATGAAGCAAATGATGGTACTCTGGCTACGTTGTTGCTGTGAGGAATAAACTGAACTTTCTTTCTGACATAGGGATGTCTTTTGCCAGCCTCTGTGAAATGGTGGCTGCCTAACTTGTTTGCTTTTATGTTTAATAAAATCTCAGATTCTTCAAAGTTCTTGACAGTTTTGGTGATAAGCACTGGATGCTGAAAGACATACCACTTTCTGGAAGAGGAAGAAAGAGGGCCTCATGGCTGATAAATAGGATTTCAGGGAATTCTATGAGGAATTCATAGCAGATGTGTTGAACAAAATGAATTGACTATCATACAACCAATGGGCTTTCAGTTCACTGCCAGATAATGAGGAAGAATTTGGGAGGTTGTTACAGGCTTAGTACAAGGAAATAAATAGAAAAGAAACTGTATGAATGGTTCTTTGGTTGTTTCTAACTTTCCTCTGAGTGTGAAGTGTTTCTTGCGAATCTGGTGACCAGCCTCAGACCCACCCCACTGTAATAACTTTCATTGTAAATTTTATTGTTAAAATTCATCCTCTGGGGACCAGAAGGTTCTGTCCCCTACCTGACAACTATTATAAAGAAACACTTCTACTGGGTATCAAAGGAGGGAAATTTGCAACCCCTATGTGTAGAAATCAGGCAAATGGCTAGTACAACATGTCCTCAAATAATGTACTTTCCTACATGCAAAACATCTGTCAATGCTTTCAGATGTTTTTCCCACACCCATAGCACCACTGTCATTCTCTGAGATGAATGAATGATACCCATTTCTTAGTGTGGACAAAAAGCAAAGGTTGGACTTATTGCCTCAAGCATTCCTTCCAAAGGCAACAACTAAACTCAATTATTCTAACTGAACTAAGAACCTAAAGGTTTATTAACTGTCAAGGAGGCCATATGAAAGTACTATCAATTTCTGCCTTCTGGCTGATGAAGGTGCCTCTTAGGGATTCCCAAAATTGTAAACAGCACTTTCCAGGGGCACCATGAGTGTTCAGGACTGTGCTTCTTGTTGGGAATCTAGACATAAACTTGATTTCCTACAAAAAATATAGTGCCCTATACCTTAAGGGTGATCATAAGAGATCTTCAAGTGTTTTATGCAATTAGAAAAGATGGTATAAAATTTGTCCCTGACTTTGACTGAAGTGGTTCATGATACCACTTCAATTCTGGAAGGCATTCAGATCAGCCTTAACTCACTAGCCAGGGTTGTCATAGATATACAATTGCCTTACTCTTCCTTCTTACAGACTAAGGAAGGATTTGTGCATTTGCTAATGCATTCATTTGTACCTGGATTAATCCTTTGGATCAAATAAAAATATTAAATATCAACCTGAGAAAGGAAACTAGCTCTCTAATGTAGACCAAAATGTCTTAGGCTGAACTTAGATAGTCACTGGACTTTTTAAAAAAAGGCCCAAGAGTAAATATTTTCATCTTTGCAGGCCAAAGCTGACTCTAGTCACACCATTGTGGTCCTTGAAACTAATTTGTGTCATTTATTTGGCTTTCCAGATCATTTGCAGTCTGACAGCAATGTGTTTTTTACCACAAAAGCCACTCATCAATGAGCTAATGATTAAGGTATTCTGAACTCTTACACTGAGATATAAAAATGGCAATAGATAATACATAAATGAATTGCCATGGCTGTGTCCCAATATTTTAAAAACTGATGACAGACTAGATTTGGCTTGTAAGCCATAGTTTGCCAGGCCTTAGTATATAGGATTTGCTCAGTTGGTGTGTCTGGAACCTTAGGAGGAATAGTTAAGGTCAATACTGTAGGTAGTCTTCATCCTGCTGCCTAGTAGGTTTAATTAATCCTATAGGACACAAGTTGAACGTGTTTGATTCTAGCTTCTTTCGTCAAATGAATCATTATTGCTGATGGAGCATTGTATTTATGGCAACATTTTCTGGAAGCTAAGACAATGTAGAAATGGGAGGTGGTTATTACTGCAAGATAATTCTCTAAAGGTCTCTTGTATTTCTGCAAGCAGAGTCACTGGTTGACTTTGTTCTGAAATATTTATTTGAGGAGCTTTGTATACCAAACAGCTTCGGAAGAAAGAGATAATATCTGTCACTGGAACAAAGGACACATTTGCTTACTGTTCAGTAAAATAAAAATAAAGTTTTCCTCCTGGGGAAAGATCAGGTAGGCTTATGGTTCCTTATATAAATTTCGATTCTCTAAGTTTAAGGTTCTTTTTCTGTAACAACCCACTGTATATGTGAGCGTCACTGGCTCTTTTCTCATTGGCCTTGGGAATTAAGGTTTCGGACGATGGCATGAATGCTGACACTCTAGCTACTAATGCTGCTGCGGGGAATGAACTGTTCTTTGTCTCTGACAGAGGAGTCTCCTGTCTCCTGTCAGCATTCGTGAAACTGGTGGGCTAACTTGTTAGCTTGCAACTAGAATAAAATCTCAGACCTAGATCTTGACATTTACCATAAACAAACTTAGAAAAGACCACATCCAAACCTTGTATGAGTTTTTACTCAATAATTTATTACTTGTTTGATTGATACAGTAAATTTCTTTAAAAACAAGCTTTTAAAGAAATAAACCTAAATGTGCCTGACCAGAATCAAAGACTTCCCAATCACAGCTGTGTTTAATAATGACAAGCAGTAAAAATGAGATATTCAAGATGTGACTAGACAGAAAGAGCAAGGGGCTAGGAGGCGGCAGGCCTGAGGGTGAGCTGGGACTCTGACACAAACTAATCATACTTATCATGTGATCTTGAAGAGTTCAAACCCCTGAGTAGGCTTCAGGGATGTCATTTGCAAAACAAAAGGGCTCAGTGAGACCGTTTCCGTGGCTTTCTAGTGTGAGATTAAATTATTCTCTCTGAGAAGGCTTTTTCCTGAGGTAGCTTTTCTAATAGTATATAGATTTGAGAGGCCAGAATCTTTACATATTGAAAGAAATTGCTTTTGTCCATATTGCTTTTCAGATCCTTTTTTTCTTCCCAAATATGTGTCAACCCAAAAGGTTTTCTGTCAATCTGCAAAATATGGAAAGTATAAACTCTTTTTTTCTTTGTATTTTTTTGTGTCATAAATTAGGCTTTGTGAAAAGTGCTCAGTTACCATGGTGATACCCACTAGATAAATGTAAAGGAAGCAAATTCTCCATTTTAAATAGAAATTATGCATTCATTTAACATCAGATATGCACTAGATTCATTGTCTTCTTTAGCATCAGAAGTGCCTGACAATAATGCCAAATTTACTGTAGTTTCTCCTTAAAGTTATTCCTCAATAACTAATGGTGAGAAATGTTTTAAGATATATAATAGAATATGTGAAGATGAAAAAAAAGATGTTTGTTAATTTAAGGAATATAAACTATATAGTGGTGGGAAAGTATATAGTATATACTATCTGAAGAGTATTATTTCAATTCTAATTTTATGTTTCTGGCCCAAAACACATCTATAAAAAGATTTCTTTAGTTCTTTATATAGTCTGACTTATCAGAATAGATTCTATTTCCTATTTGAAAATATAACTGAATAGAAATCAAGGTAATTCTAACAGTGTATATGAATTTAGGTTTTGTTTAACATTTTATATAAAATGTATTATATCTGATATTGCACAATACAGCATTGGAAGTAACCAATTACAGACCTAATAATAGTCAAAATTACTTTTGAAGGGGATGAATTAAGTGAGTAACTAAACCTTTAGAGATCGGGTAACAGTGCCCTGAAATGGATTTTAAATTTTAGTAAAGAAGGGAAAAAGAAAATCAAATAATAATAAGCTGTAATGTTTATAGAATGAAAAAAATAAGATTTAGAAAAAAATCTAAGGTTTGTTCAAATAAGTTTAGCTGTTTTAAGGCTCATAGCTGAAAAATGGTGACATAATTTTTTAAGCTTATAGAAAGGATATGGCAAAAGACTATTCAAATGCTCATTGTGGGGCATAGGGTGCAAAACTTTTTTTACTCCTAGTGCTTTCTTCCATGTGCAGAGCTTTCTGCTAGAATACCTTTCCTGCCCTCTCTGCACTCCCTCACTCCTCTTTCATAAAGGGAGAACAGTGACTTAACCTGATTGGTGAATTTGGAAGGGCAAACTGAGCAAATGAAGATTAAACTCTTCTTCCCTTCGCTTCTCTTTGGGAGCTAGCTGCTCCCAGAAGGTAGGCACACATCCTGGCCTATTGTTTCATAATTGTGACCTCCCATGTCAGAAAGTCTGATGAAACCCAGTGCAATGAGGAACTGGGTAAGTAATTCTGTAATTTAGTTTTAAGGAGCCCAAAAGCTTTCAGATTCAGGCCATATTCTACAATATCAGCTTCATAATAACAATGAAAGTAATATTTTCATCTTGAGGGTTTGTTACTGCAGCTGAGCTTAGCCTAACATGAATAAAACAGTATATTTACTTGAATTGCCTTTCTTCAACATGGTAGTTAAAATAGCTCTACCTACTGGTATTTAACTTAATTCCTCTGTGTAATTCCACTATTTTGTTTTATTTTTAAAATTTTCATTTTTGATTTATGTTTCCAATTCTTTCTTCTCTGTAGGCACTCATTCTGATGTGCTTTCTGTATGGCCTTGAATATGTATGCACCCTTAACAAAATATAATTCATTGTGTTGTATATATTGTTAAATTTACATAAATGCATATAATATATATGAAGAGATATGTAACTTTGTCTAATTTTTACATTTTTCACTCAAAATAATGTTGCTATACACACACGCATACACACACACACACACACACACACACACACACACAGATCTGATTCTTTGCAGAACACTTGAACATTGATGAACTTGCTTCAACAGAGCAGGGAAATGTTTGAAAGCAGATATGTGAGAAAATGGCAAATACTGAGTGGTGTCTCCTGTGAGTGTGTATCTCTCTAAGAGGGTTTATGTCTTTGCTTATTGTGTATCCTTCATGTGGTGTACAGAAAACAGTTAACTTGCAGGTTAATTTAAACTCAGTTCCAGATGCAGGTAGCTTTTTTTTTTTTTTTAAGTTTCTTTTCAGTGAAATTGATGGAGAAAAGGGAAGGAAAATAGAAACATGTGAAAAGCCGGACATAGACACAGTGATAAGCTCTTGGGGTATTGGGAAAGCCAGGGACTAAGCTTGAAAAACAATATTTTCCCCACTTAAAGCCACTGATTGACACATGAAGGAAACTGCACAGAATACACACACTTCATATAGTACCCATGGGACATGGATTTGAACAATGGTTATCTGACCAGAGCTAGAAACAAAATCCTAAGACCTTGAGAGAGAATGTTTATATTTCAAAATAACTTTTTAAATTGAATACTTACTAGGTTCTATGTATTTCACATCTATTATCACATTTTATCCTTTTATAAGGATTCTATGAGAAAAGTATAATTCATATTCACATTTTACAGTTGAAGAAGTAAAGAATACATCATTATGAGAGTCAAATCCAAGTTTTAAAATCAGTCTAAAATTCATGTTCTTTCCAGTATGTGATGCTACAAGAGAACTTACAGGGACTTCTCCTTTCAGTTTGTATATTAGAGCACTGCTAGTGTGCAATTCAGTCATGAGCAGAATGGCTTAGAGACAAGGACAGTGAGAAAAGGACAGGAGGATCAGCATGAAGTTGGGGATAATGAACCTTGTACACTTGGCACAGAGTGGGAATTCGATCACTATGGAGTCAGTGTTTGTTAAATGAACCACAACCAGAAACCACCCCCATATGCCATTTGTTTTTCTGTATGTATTAACATAAACTACTTGCTATGTAACCAAAGGCAGTTCTTTCTATTGTATGCCTTTAGTTTTCCCAAACTAAAAATTTTGTAGATCATTTGAAGTCCCAAGGTAAACAAACAAACAGGCAGTAAGACAATCTCCTTAAGCATTGTACCTGAAACAGGTGTACTCAGCCAATGATTATAGCCACTAAGTTATGGCTTCAGCTGAGCAACTACCATTTATGATATAGAGTCAAAAACTGATTTCTACATTTCTTTTGATGACCAGGCTTTCTAGTTTCTATGTGAGTAGGTACTGGAGTGGGTCCAAAATATCTAACTGCCACAATATTTCTTTCGTTTTTTGTCTATTTTTCTTCCCATCTTTCTTTCTTAATACTTTGATCTCTGTTCCCCTTTTAGAATTTCCCTTTTATTATTTCAGTAATTAACAAATTAATAATAAATTTTACTAAATACATTACTCAGAGTCTATGAGGGGGATTTAAAAGATATTCCCATTATATAAAAGGAGAATGATGATTATTCAGTGGAGCCATTAGGCATGTAAATAGAGTACTTAATCAGATTACATGTTCAATACTAATACAAGCACGTGCTATAATATTGAGGAGGAGAGAGAATTTAGGTCAGGATATTCTGGATTTTGTCCCTCTGGTAAAAATGTAATGGTTTTTCTTTTTTCTAAATAATTTTCCCTCTTTGCAAGGCTTTTAACAGGCTATTTTCTTATACCAAAAGAAGCAAAGAACTGTATGAAAGTGAACTGTTTGTCCTGTTCTTTTCAAATGGAGTAGGAAGCCTAGTGAGACCATCTCACTGAAAAGTTAAGCTTTACATGAATTGAAATAATGGCTCATATTAGCCAAAACAGAAAGTTCCAGACCTGTGTGTTGCCAAGGTCTGTACGCTTCAGTGCCAAGTACTAGTTGTTTAACTATCAATTAAGTGTGAAGTACAGGTTAGGTATGAGATAGCCATTAAGATCCTAGATAATTAAAGAATGCATGTTTTATATCAAAACATAAACATGTGGTATAATTTATTGTTACATTTATCTCTATTCATTTTTTCTACATAGGAAGAATAGAGAATGATTTGTATATAATTTACCGGTAAGATGAAAAGGCAAAAGTTGTAGTACAGCTTTGCACCAAAAGTGGAAAACCTAAATATATTTCTAACCTTCTTTAGTTTATTTTTATTCTATTGCTTTTTGATACTTACAGGAACTGAAAGAGGGCATATGGCTAAAATGTCAGAAAACATACCAAGAACTTTGAAATAAAGTGATGTTGTTCAAAATAGTAACCATGATTTATTTATTTATTTTTAACAAACCCAGAATTGCTTACAGAGAAATTTATGATACATCAGCCATGACAATGTATCAAAGCAATGATGTTTAAATGAAAAATATCACAGAACTACTCAATAGATATTCAATAAATATTTGTTAACTAATTAAAGGAAAATGAGTGATAGACTGCATTCATTACATAGCTACATAAAACTTCCAATTGTTTTAAAAGCTCTGCTAGTGAAACTCACTATCCTCCTGAACAGTTGGTATTATATATGAATGATACCTGATTGGTTGAAATTCATGGCCTTTACTATTTAATATTGTCTGGTGAAATAAGATTTCACTCAATTCACAATTCTTCATAGTGGCTGTATTGGGAGAAAGGTGCTGGCGAGAAGGTAATCTAATCCTCTGGGCATAAAATTCTCTGTACTCCATTTAAGACAGTGGCAGTGGGGTTGAGAGAGAGAGGGTGAGAGAGAGAGAGAGCTATGGATACAAGAGATTTTAGAGCTGGAATGGATAGAACTTGGTGCATAGTTGAAAGTGGGTACCGCAGGGAGACTGTTCCAGTTTCTGGTTTACGTGACTGAATGGATAAATTAGAGACAGGGTACACAGCTGGGGCAAAGTTTGGACTCAGGGAAGAACAGTTCAGTTCTAAACAAGATGACCCTGTCAAGTGACCCATCCACATTTTCTTATTTTCCCTCACACTTATTTTGGGATTATTCTCACTGAACTTTAATAATTTGTAGGTGTTGCTTTGTCAGTTATTCTTAAGGAATTTTTGTTAATATGATTGTCTTTCCATCTAGATTGTAAACTATTTGAGGGCAGGCTCCTTTTATTTTTTTCTCTTTGACATATACTTCCTAGGCTTCAAGTAAAATCCTGGTACAGTAGAAATCAATTATTTCTCCATAAGTTCTGTGAGCCTTTGACGGCAGACATGGTTCACAACTATCCATCATCACATTAAAAAAAAAAGAAAGAAAAAAATCTTAAAACATAAAGACACAAAGATGGTTTTGACCCTACCTTTTCTTCCCCTTCTCACTGTATCCCGTCCATTCTTCATTATAGTCACTCTCCTGCAAAATCTCCAATAGTTTTGTTTCTCTCTTCTTCCTCTATTTCCCAGCAAAATTTCAGCCCTGGAAAAACTCAACCACCAGCTCTCTCCATGCCTGTACTGCTGCAATTAAGAATTACTGGAGAACAGCACACACTTTTTAAGTCAGCTCTCACTTCATCTGGCCCCTTACATTCCATTCTTCTGCTCAGAAAAGATTACCTCATACTCGCACACCTTCTCCAATCTTCTCAAATCTCTATTCCCCTTGAGTTTCAGAGGATGGCATTGCTGCATACTATATAGAAAAAGTAAAAGCTGTTGCACTGTAACAACAAAGCTACTATTTATATATTGTGATCCTTTTTTCTTGCTGAGCTAGTGTGAAGGAGTGCCTCTCCCATGAAAGATGAAATCCTCTGTGTGCTTTGAGTCTCATCCTCTCTCTTCTTTTCTAGGACCTTGCTCAAGTAATTATGTTTCTTCTCCCTTTAACCTTTGCTATCACTTTTAGCTTTCAAACATGTTTTTGAGCCTCTCATTCTTTAAAACAAAAGACAAGTAAATGATCAATCACATTTTCCCTTGAACTCACCTCTTTTCCTGTAATGTCCTGCATAGTCAAGATTCTCAAACAGCTGTCTGCATGTGCCGTCCTCACCGCCTCATCCCTTACTCACTCTTACTTGACTTCTGCCCCACCTCTTACCTAAACTTCTCCCGCTGATATCATCGTGGACTTTTTTAATCCAGTGGATCATTTTCAGTCATCAAAACACTTGATCTCATGTTGACATGTTGTGTAATTTCCTGTCTTTGGAACATTCTTTTTTCTTGGTTTCTTTGACACTACCCTAACCTGATTTTGCTCTTACCTTTCTGGTCATTCCTTTAAAAAATATTTTTTGCCAAAACTTTGCCTCATTCTGACATCTAACTGTTTGAATTTCCACTGCACTTTTTGACTATTCTACATACTCTTCCTAAAATTTCTCACTGATTCTGAAGACATTAGATAACATCTACTTATTAATGACTTCAAAAAAAAATTTTTAAATTTATCTTTATTGTTGAAAGTATTACAGATGTCACCCTTTCCCCCCCCCCCCCATTGATCGCCTCCACCCTATATCCACCCCCTCCCCGCCAGGCCAGGCCTTCACCACACCATTATCTGTGTCCATGGGTTATGCATATATGCATATAATTTCTTTGATTAATCTCTCCCCACCCACTCCCCCACCCCCGCCTTCCCACTGAGATTCATCAGTCTATTCCATGCTTCTATGTCTCTGGATCTATGTTGTTCTTCAGTCTACTTTGTTTATTAGATTCCACATATGAGTGAGATCATGTAAAACTGTATTAGGAAGAATCAGAAAACCTGAATAGGATAATAACAACTGATTAAATTGAAGCAATAATAAAAAAACTCCCAGCAAACAAAAGCCCTGGTCCAAATGGCTTCTCAGGAGAGCTTTCTAATTTTTTAAGTTCTGGGTTAATAGTTTATTAAAATTTTTTCTTGCTTTTTGAGGTAGGCCTATAGTGCTATGAATTTCCCTCTCAGGACTGCTTTCACTGTGTCCCATAGATTTTAGGTTTGTGTGTTCATTTTCATTTGTTTCCAGGAAGTTTTTTATTTCTTTCTTGATCTTATTGCTAACCCATTCATTGTTTAATAAATGTTATTTAGCCTCCATGTGTTTGAATATTTTTGAGTGCTTTTACTGTATTTGATTTCTGATTTCTATGCCACTGTGATCCGAGATGCTTCAATCTTCTTGAACTTGTATAGGCTTGTTTTGTGTCCTAACATGTGGTCTATCTTTGAGAATGTCCCATGTGCACTTGAGAGGACTGTATATTCTGCAGCTTTGGGGTAAAATGTTCTGTAGATGTCAATTAAATTCATCTGATCTAGTGTGTCATTTAGAGTCACTGTTTCTGTGTTCACTTTTTGTCTGGAAGACCTATTCAGTGAATGACTTCAAAATTTAATGTTCTAGTCAGGTTCGTTTTCTGAGGGCCAAACTTCTGTGCACATCCAGCTCTCAATGTGACTTCATTTTGGTGTCTCATGGGTAGCCCAGACTTGTTGTTTTCCCTTCAGATATGCTCCTCCATCAGTGTCTACCAATTTAGCAAATGAGGCCTTAATTTTTCAGTTTCTCATGCTGTGAATTATTCAACACATCAGTCTTTTACTTACCTCCTACACTGATCCCATCACCAAGTCCTGCTGATTCTATTTTCAAAATACACTTTTAATATATCTGTTTCTTTTTCTTCCCACTTCTGTCTTGGTCTTAACCAATGACTGTAACCTGAATTACTACAATTGCTCTCTTATTTTTCTCTCAGCTTCCACTTTTCTCTCCTATAATTCGTCACCTGCCTAGCAGCCAAAGAGGTCTTTTAAAATGCAAATGTGATTATATCACTTTAAATGAATCAAACTTCATTTGTCTTCTCATTGCATTTAGGATAAAACCCACAATCCTTAGAAGACTGCGAGAGCTCTCCCTCTGACTACCACACCAGCCTAATCTTCTGCTGACTTCCTTCCCAGTCCCTGACAGCCTCCACTGTTCCTCAAACATTCAGGAGCTCTTTCTCAAGAGCTCACGTACTGTATCCTGTTCTGTTTGCTTACTTTTCTCTCTTCTCTTCGCCAGGCTAGTGTTTACTCATTTCACAGGCCTCATCATTTAATTTTCATTAAATTGTGCTTTCTTGGGGAAACCTTTCTTGATTTCTCAGATTAGGTTGAACCCTATGTTATTTGCTCTCATAGGACCTTGTGTGTCTTAATAAAAATAGCTATCAAAGTATTTGTGTATGTAATAATTGTTTAGGGTCTCTCTCCATAGAGATCCATTCAGGGCTGCATACTGAGAGCTTAGCATAGTGCCCAGCAGGCAATAGATCCTCAATAAAACTATTTTAAAGTGAAGGAGTCAGCAAATTATTAGCATATTTCATAATTAATGATGTGAGGCAATGCTTGTGATACAGTCAATGTAAAAACCAAAGTGTTTAGAATATAATCTCAATTATATTCTAAAAAAAGTTACAAAAAAGTTATCTATTTATTTGTTTTCATATGAAAATGTCTGGAGAAATTTTCCCTACCCTAGATTTGAACATTTTTGGAAGCATTCTAAGTTTTAGAATTTTAATAATTTTGGCTGTAGGGGTTACAGGTGATTTTTATTCTTTATACTTTTCTGTATTTTCTATATTTTCCCACTGAAATCTCATTACCTTTATCATCAGAAAATGTAAAAGTTATTTAAAAAGAAAAAATCAGTTATTTGTACTATATTAAAATGCATGCTTTTAAAAAATCTTTTATATTATTGCCTTCAGCTTCCTTAAGCCTTTGAAAATTTTCATTAAAAAAATATGTTGCATCTAATTCCAGTACAAAACATCTTTGTGTTCAATGATCAGGTGCAAGAAGAGGATATACCTGCTCAAAAAAATGATGCTTGTGTGTCGTAGGGTTCTAAGGTTTGTAACACTGATCCAACTAGCAGGAGAATTAGTCAGGGTCAGTGAACAAAGACAGTTTGTTCAAATATATTCAGTAAACTGCTCACTGGAATATGACAAAAATCCCTTATCTTTGGGAAATGTATGACATTTATTAGTGTAGGTTCTTTGAGAAAAAGATACAGGTAACAAGCTGTGAAAGTCTTCAGCTGTTTCATTCGTTTACAGTACAGTGCTTAAACATTTAAAAATAAAACCCTAATTTGCAAAGTTACATTGACATTGTAATTTTTGCATATTTAATAAACCTTAGCTACTTTAACTGAAAAGTGGAATTTTTCATGGAATGCTACCCTTTTTATTCCTGCATACATCTCAGGTTTAATTTGGCATGGGACGCATCAACCTTGGGTCTTGGAGGCAAGGTTAGAATCTGTAGTGCATGAAAACAAGCTCTTCTAAACACTTTTTTTTTTTTTTTTTCATTTGCTACGCATTCCATGCCAGCTTTGGAGAAAACACAAAGAATGAGAATGATCCTCTTTCTTAGCTCGACAGAAAATTATTAAAGAAGATGTAAATATTTTCCTTTTTAGAATAGAGAGAATAGCATTTCTCCACACTTCCACCCTCCTTAGAATGCCAGCAAGTTAGAACTTGCTATACTGTAAAGCAAAAACACAATTGTGGAGCTTTGCATGTTTTTTTGAATAATGCCTTTATTATTATTATTTTTAAAATATATCTTTATTGATTTCAGAAAGAGGAAAGGAGAGGGAGAGAGAAATAGAAACATCAATGATGAGAGAATCATTGATCGGCTGCAGCCCGCAACCTGGGCATGCGCCCTGACCAGGAATCGAACCCCGATCTCCTGGATCCTAGATTGATGCTCAACCGCTGAGCCACGCCCTGCCGGGCTGAATAATGCCATTATTGTTTAATGTATAGTCTCCTGATTTTTTGTTTTATTTTGTTTTTCAGAAAAAATCCCAAATGACCTCATTATTATAAAAAATATAGCATTTGGATTGATATCCAAAATTTTAATGCTATTGTAAAAAAATTCAGATGTGTATTAAAGCAATGCTTTTAGTTGAATTTAAGATATTAAACAATCCAATTCTCTAAATTATATTTGTATTATGACTCCATTTTTTGTTGGATGTAGTATAATCTGACTTAAGGGGAAAGAGGTTTATTGACTCATAACTGAAAATTCCAGGCATAGGTCAGGCTTTAAATGAGAGCTAAAATAAGGTCCTCAAGATTTAATCTCTCTTTACTTCTCAGCTTTCCCCCCCTTTCTTTGCTATGCCTCAGCTTCATTTCAGGCACCAACTGCACCCTCCTTCACCCTCCTTCCTTTTCATAGCAACATATTCTCTTTCCTAAAATTATAATAAAACATCTTTGGAACTGAATTTCTTTGGCCCTGATTTACCGATCTTGGGTCACCTAAATTAAATCCCTTGATTCATCGGGTGTGATGCTCTGATGGGCAGTACCTGAGGCACATGCAAGCCCAGAGTCACGGGAGAGATCCACCCATCTGCTCTATATGGACTGAGAATAGGAAGAACCAAGACATCTTGCATAACAACTATTGTTATATGAATAAGGGAATTTGATGTGGACAGGAGAAAATGATGGATACCTAATACAATTTGATAATATTTTCTGCTATGGAGGTCATAATTTGATATAGGTATAGATCTATCTATCTACCATCTATTTAATCTATCATCTATCATCTCAGATTAGGGGAGATGAAGGCCTTGGAAGACATCAAAATTTTGGCATTACTGAAGGATAGGAGACTATTTTGCTTGATGTCCTGCAAACCTATTATTAAGAAGGATGAAAAGGAGTATGTCTGTCACGTGTCTGCTACTATCTGGACTACTGAGGAACCACTGTGAAAGGCGTCTTTTGGTCAGATGGGGGTTCTGTGGAATTTAAGTTTGCTTATGTCTAGCTGAACATATTAATTTATCTCATATGAGCAAAATAGTCTTGGTTATTTAAAAAATAGTCAATAATGAAAGAACAAGTCATCTCAGTATCCTAAATTTATGGGATTTATATCATTTATTGCTAATATAAGGCAGTTCATAGCTCCTGAAGACAATGCTGTATTGGAAGCACATGGGGTTTGGAATATCTTTAGCAAATTGTATGTCTTGAAATTGCTCTGAGAAATATAGAGTCTTTAGATATATTAGAGTTCCCTTATGAAAGGAATGTACTTATAATTTAATTTGGACATAGTCTTTATCTTAGGCACTGTAGTAAGAAGTGTGAGGAGGACATTTGTGAGATAATAGGATCATGTGTGAAGTAAATGATCTCTTACCAATTTACTCTTATAAGTTAGTTATACTGGCAGTTATATATTGTTCTGCTTCTTCATTCATTTGTCTGTTTGGATGGGGCTACACTTTCTTTGTGAGGATGAGGAGGACAGTCTCTTAGAGCTTTCATTGAAGCCATAATACCTGAGATCTTATGGAGTCTCTTGGAACCCTTTGGGAGGTCCAGAATAAGTCCCAGAAATCTCCTGAGCCTAGATTGAGCCTTCTCGAGTGAGTCTCACCAAATATGTTTTCCTGAGTCTTCCTTGATTCAAATTCTTCCCTTTTCTCAATTCCCCCCTTTTAAAAATCTTTAGTAAATAAGAAGGTATAGTTTCTGGTTGGCCTGGAATTTAGAGTACTTTGATTAGTAGTTAGCTTCACCTTTGAGTCATTATAGGAAGGCTATTTGAGGAGTCTCCAATATGAGCAAGATGGTGCAACGACACCCACAACTGCTGGTTAGAAGGTATCACAATATTAGCATTGTAAACATAGAATTATTTGTGATCATTCATTTCTCACTTTTGCCAATTCACATTTAATAATAAAAAATGCATTATCTCTGTTAGAAAGAAAGATTGCATGATCCTGAACTGTATATTTTGATAAGAAAACTTTGCATTTATAGTTTCCTTGCTGATAGCATGGATAAAATACAATTTATATATTAGATATCTTGGTAATTCTGAAAAGCAGTCATGATGAAATGTTTAAGGTAGTTTCAAAAACAAATGTTTAAAATTGTTTCAAAAACAAATTTTAGTAAGAAGTCTGTCTTAATAAGGTTTTAAATTATACCCTTATCAGAAGGAAATCATGTTTCTTGAATAAGAAAATGAACATTTTAGCCCCAGCAAATTAGAATAAGGAAAACCAGTAAGGGCTTAGAATTTGGAAAAGAAAATAAAGTGCCAACTATAGATATGATAGGTCCTCCCCTCCATCTGCTGCTAACATTGGTGTAAATAAGAAATTGTTGAGCTGGATAATTTAATTGAAAAGCAGATGACGCTGTCTTTTCTACTGACTAGGGTCTATTTCAAGTTCTCATTACCATAGGCACAAAATGGACTGAAGAAAGTAAACAGGTCAACGAACCTCAAATGCAATTAAGTTCTCATGTGTAGGGCAATAACTTTAGTCCGTGTCTTCCAAACTTTTAAAATTACCCCAGTGAACCAACAGCAACTTTTAATGAGACACAAGCAAGGAACACACAGATTCTGTAAGATGGAAAGTCAGATAGCTATGGCGAAATTGTTGCTCTGCTACACATAGGTTTACTCCATTTGCTCTTAATGAAGCATGGCCTCTTTCTGTGTTCTTGCATTTAATTCCACTTTCTGTATGTGCTAGTTTCACCTTCTCAGGGATAAAGAGAGGCATACATTTCAAAGAAATGAATCAATAAAAGAGGAGAAACCTCTTTCTGGTACAAGATTAAAAAAGAGACAAGAGAGAAGAGAAGCAAGCAACATGTGTAGTTGAAAGGCCAGTGAATTAGGAATCAGAAGTCTGTGTTAATTTAACTTTAGTTCTGCAATTTAGGAGCCATGTGACCTTGGGTAAATTATTCAGTCTCTCTTTTTCTCAATTACATTACCAATAAAATTAAAGAGGTGTTTTAGTTAATACAGCTTAATTTTACACTGTGGTATCCAAATGAATTTATTTTTAATGACTAAGTATGTTTTTTAAAATCTTCATTTAAAAAATCAGGATTCTTTGTATTAGAATTGTCATATAGAATCCAGGATTGCTTTTATTATTGGCACATAGTGGTAAACAGGCAATTTTGAATCTTGGAGCAGGAGAGGAGCTTGGTTTTACTTAGAAACAGAGGAGCCTGAGATTTTGGAAACAATGGCATTGTACTTCATTAATTATTACCTGGCCCATTTTCCCCCATCCCCTATTGCTTTTTTGGTGTTAACTCTCTAGTTTAAGCAGTTGCGAACTTATAACTGTATGGGTTTCATCAGTTTTTTAAAAATTTTAACTTTTTTGTTTGTTTTAGCTTTCCTTTCCCTTGTACCTTGGGAGAGCTCTGAAAATAAGTAATAGCTAGCAGTTTTTGAGGAGTGTGCCTTTGTTTTTGTTTATTTTTTTTATAAATTTGACCTTCACAAAAATTTTAGGTAGGAGTGATTATTATTATCATTATGCAAGTTGTCCAGGGTCACACAGTTAGTGAGTGGCAGAGTCAGGACTGGGACCCAGTCAGTTTGTTTGCAGAGCTCATCTTTTCTACCTTAGGAGGCAGGGTGACACAGTAGTTGCCAAAAACAATAACAAAAGCAAATGCTTATATCATGCTCACTATGTGCCAGTCATATTTCTAAGTACTTTAGATGTACTAAGACTGATAAGCCTTGTAGCAATTCTGTGATGCAGGTCCTATTACTCTCCCCATGTGACAGATGAAGAAACAGCCACAGGAAAGTCAGGTAAGTTTCCCAAGATCACAGAGATAGAAAGTGCGGGAGCTGGAATTTGAATTCATGAGTGCGACGCCACAGTCCATGATTGATCTGTGACACTACCTCTCTCAAGCTACTCCTCCTTCTCTTGGAGAATTTTGAGATTATTCTTGTTTTTTATTATAGTTGTGTTCCTGGAACATTTTCTGAATTATCTATTTATTCTGACTTCCTCAAAAAAAGAAGAATGGGTTTTGTTAATACAAGAGATAAAGTAAATGAAGTGGGGAAAAAGAAGTCTGGGGGTGGTAATAAAGAGAATAGTTGTGGCAAGAATGTTGCAATGGGGGCCGGCTTATCTGGTAGTGATGGTGTGAAAAGAATAAAGAGGAGCTATCTCTACTTGTCTGCATGAAGCTGAGAAGTTTTGACCTGTGTGTGTGTGTGTGTGTGTGTGTGTGTGTGTAAAATAATAGATGAGGAATTAGTAGAATGAGATATTGATTAGCTATAGCCAAAGTTCTGTGTGTGGACCAAGCTTATTTTGTCCAGCGTATGATATCAATGGTGTTTGTCTGGGGCTCTGAAACATTTCTGTGTTTCTTGGCCTAGATGATTTCTGGTGTGTGGTGCAAGCCTGGGTTTGGGGCAATGTCCTCACTAACTTGAAGGCGTGCTTTGAACCCAATTACCTTTGCACAAATGAGGTACTGGAGTCATCTCTAGTGATGCAGGACATGTAGAACGTAGGATCTTCATTCGATGTGTCATTCAATAATCAAGAAGATGGGCCCACCATGCTGTTGTTGCCAGGTTTGTCGGGAAAAGCCAGTAGAAGAAAGGGCATATGGATGTTTGCATTTTATAGGTCTCCAAATTTTACAGGTTTTTGTACTGGGGCCGAGGAATTAGTTATTCTTTGGGAGGACTGAATGGAATGGAGACAGTCATGTGTTGCTTAATGACAGAGACATGTCCTGAGAACTGTATCATTTGGCAATTTTGCTGTGCAAACATCATAGAGGGCACTTACACCAACCTAGATGGCATAGCCTATTATACACCTAGGCTGTGTAGTATAGCCTATTGCTCCCACACTACAAACCTATATAGCATATTACTGACTGAATACTGTATTTGTGTACCCAAACATATCTAACCATAGAAATGATACTGTAAAAATATGGTACACAAGGTAAAAAGAAAAGCATGGTGCACCTGCATAGGGCCCTGCATGAATGGAGCTTTCAGGACAGGAAGTTGCTCTGGGTGAGCTGGTAAGTGAGCTCTGAGTGAATGTGAAGGCTGAGGACATCACTGTACACGACTGTAAACTTTATAAACACTGTCCCACAGCCCTTCTCCTGCTTCCTTCTGACGGGGTCAGAAATAGAACATTGAAGCTGTCAGTGCTGCTCCATGAACAGGGACGTGGGCTGGATTGATTAGAATTATCAAAGAGAAACAGGCTGAGTAAGGCACAGATCACCATAATAATGACTGTCAGCAGGGAGTGATAGGTGGCCTGAGGATCAGTAGGAATAGGAAATCAAGATGGAGAGATAAAGAAACATTGGGGACTGTCATGCAATGTGGTTTTTGCCGTTGCATGTTTGAATGTTTGAGCAGTGGTCGTTTTAAGGAACTTTGTGGTATTCATAAAAAAAATAAGAGGATATTTAACATGATGAAGGTGTAGAATTGAAGGCCCAATATTTTGACTTTGGAAATTTGTTTTTGGCTCCATTGTCCCTAGTTAGCACAAAGGGTTTTCTTGGCATTAAATTGATGGGATGCTTTGCATCATCAAAACCTGAAAACATTTCCAAAGTATAGGGACAGGCTAGCTGCACACTACTGCAGAAAGGTTTTACTAAAGTAGGGGTGGCACTTAATAGTTGCTAAGGGAGCTCTTGTGGACCTGTGTCTTTGTACAGGATTGTAGGTCCTCAACAAAGAATTCATAGCACTGTATCCTGAAGACTATTAAGCTAGATCTGGGAGGGCTATAGCACCCTCTGAATATGTATCACTGGAGGAGAGACAGGCTGCTCTGTGCTGAAACAGGTCAGTGGCTGACCAGGGTGTGATCTTTGTATTCAAAATTGAGGTGCTGTGAGTGAGAGGGAATCAACTGCCAAGCCCCACAGATAAAGCTCCTGTCAGAGGAAATAAAAATCTTCCTGAACCACGTAGCCTTCCATTTCTTACTGAAAACTCAGCTCCATTTTAATGTTATGGGATCACCATGGTATATATGTTCCATTGTTGCCCAAACATCATTATGTATCACATGACTGTATTTAGTTAATAACAATATTTTCTTTATATTAAGAACTCCATAAAGACCCTTGTTGTTGGATTTACAAGGGTCCTTTGTCATACTGAAGGAATACTTTAAGAAGCTCTCCAAAGTATTGTCCCCTTACCCAAAGGGAGGTGATGGAGATGAGAACCTCGAAATACCCTTATTGGCAACCTTAGTTTAGTTGGAAGGAGGTATCTCATTAGATCAAATATAGTAAACTTAGTGGGGAGGAGTTGTGTGTAATATAGCACCAGGGGTAGTGTTCCATGAGGTGGGTGTGTTCGGTGTTGGGGAAAATGTACTTTTACTGGGAGAAAATGAAAAAAAAAGAAAAAAGAAAAGAACATTTTCACAGTGGAAAACAAGCTAGAGCCCATGCTAACCACCTGGGTAGAGACGTGGAGGCTGTGGACTCAGAAGGAACAATCGCAGACAGGATACAGACAGGAACAGTTATCAGAGAGGTCCAAGATGTAAGCTGTTGTTGAGTGTGCCAGTGACCATGGACAAGGGATTGTATCCCTGAATTTCAAGGAACTTCCAGATACCATTTACTGTGACAGAGACCTGTAATGTCTCCAAATTCAGCAGGCAGTAGAGGAGCCCTTCATGTTTCCATTTCTGAGTTTCAGTTTATCCCCATACCCTTCACATTTCTATATGATACTTTATATCCTGTAAGACTGTTAGCTTCTAGAGTTAAAGATTTAAAATAGGCCAAAAAAGGATGTGGACTTCTGGCAGGGATAGAATTTGTAGGCATGACTGTTCTTGTCTGGATTGTAGAGAATAAGTGCTCTCAACTAACTTTTTTTTTTTTTTTAAATATATCTTTATTTATTAGAGAGAGAGAAATGGAGAGGAGGAGAGAGAGAGATAGAAAGATCAGTGATGAGAGAGCCATCATTGATTGGCTGCCTCATGCACGCCCCTGACTGGGGATCTAACCCGCAACCCGGGCATGTGCCCTGACCAGGAGTCGAACCACGATGCCCTGGATCCTAGGTTGATGCTCAATCCCTGAGCCATGCCCGGGCGGGGCCTGAATAAACTTTTGGTAGAGAAGCTGTTTGGCTTAGTGGAAGACTGTGCACCATGCCTTAGTGTAGCTCAGCAATTTTCAGCTGGTGAGCTGCAAGAATTTTTAAAACATGCAATACCTGACTGTTTAGTTAGGAGCATGGACCTCTTTTCTCCTAGATTGTCAAGTTAAAAAATGTCAACAGCCAACACAACAATTGCCGCCCAGTGTGAATGAATTAAAATTATACCATTTTTTGTCAGACTGGCAAAAATATATTTTTTGGTGTGCCACAAAATTTTAGTAATTAGTGTATGTGTGCCATGAGATGAGAAAGGCTGAAAATTCCTGGTTAGTTACACTGCTATTCTGGCTATGGCACGTTGACAGGGCAAGCCTTCAGGATGGACTCCAGGTGGCAGTGTTGCTGCTGAATTTGGAGATATTACAGGTCCCCAGCTCCTTTTCTAGATTTACATAGTGACACTGACACTAAAACAACCCTCACAATGAACCTGGTAGTGTTGTATTTTCCAAATTTTAACTTAACCAGCAAGCACATGAGGCTGGTATACTTTATATCCCCATTTTTAAAAATTAGGAAACTGAAGCACAAAAAACTTAAGTAGTTTGTTTAAACTGAGTGACAGAACTGAATTCGAACCCAGATTTTCTGGCTCTAGAATTAGTGTCCTGAATTAATATATATTGATGCTTCTTGTGGGGTAATTTTAGGGCTCTGGAAAACCCAGACACCCAGGGAAAAACCTGATGCAAATTTCCTACATCCACCAAGCTGGGCATTGTGCATATATTTTACTGGAACAAGTAATGTTTCCATAGATTTATGTCTTGTGAGACATCTTTCCTTTAGGTCTCCTTTCTTTCCCTCATGTGTTTTTCATTCACAGGAAGGGTGTTTTTCTACTTTCAAGTGGACTACTATGGCCAGAATAGCAGTGCAACTAATCAGGAATTTTCAACCTTTCTCATCTCATGGCATACATACACTAATTGTTCTCAAACAGATAAACAAGACAACGTTATGAATAAGGCCCAGCTGTCCATCGAGCCTTTCCATGAATCTTCATGCTGTGAACATCACCCACAGGTGATTCCTGTTGAAGGTGTGGCCATGTTTTTAATTCAAATAGCAGTGATACACTTATAATGCTTACTGACAACAGTGTCAATAAGTGAGGAGCACTCTATTGGACAGCAAATAGGAGGAAATACTGAGTGGCTGTTTTCTCATTTCATATATTGTGCCTCAATTTCTGTTGCTCTTTCCTTGCTGGAGAGCCATGGATGAAATTTTCATGCTTCCCTTTGTATTATTTTGTGTGCTTTGCTTGTGCACATCTCCTGGGTTCTATTCCTACTGCCACCCTGGATTGGGGGTTCTCACATGGGGAAGGTGTTTTCAGACACAAAAGCAGAGTTCCATCTTATGAGAGAGCCTGTATGGTTGATTTGGTGCCTCTGTACCTGCCAAAAATGCATAGTCCTGTGCTTTTAAGCCTGATGTCCCCTGGCCTGTGGGATGGATGCATCAGGTCCTATTTTATTTATATTTATTTATTTTTTGCATTTTGAGGGTGCTGGTAGTCTGCAAAGGAGAATAAAATTAGTAATTTTATCCTCTTGCCAGATGCATCAGCTACAGTGTGGTAACTAACCAAGATTTATACTCAGTTTCCTAAACCTGGTCATCTACAGCCATCTCTGACTCAGCAAGTGGCATTATCATCCAGTCATCTGGTATCTTGGCTATCACCTATTTCTAGAGCTGTGTTAACTAAATCTTATAGGGCCTGACTTTTTATTATTTCTTAAATATTACCCCTCTTCCCCATTTTCATTGCCCTGTTTAATTTGGAAGTGCCTTATTTCTCATACAAGTTAGCATAGTAGCTGCTATTCTAAATCCTATTGCTGCCATCCTATTTTTATTTATATTTCAAACATAGTGAATGATGCCAATCTTCTATTAAAATCCTGAATGTTACACATAATATTCTGGATAAAGTTAAATTGTTATGGCAAAGTTCACAATAACCTTTAACATCAGCTCCTGCTTACCTATCCTGTCCTTTTGTGTTCATTCATCAACGATTTGTCAGCCATTCCAACACTTGTAGTCTCCTGCACTTGTTCTGTTTTCATGGTTTTAAACATGCTTTCTTTGTCCCTGGAATAACCTTATCTACCTTCTTCATTTGCCTCACTTCTGATCTTTTTTGCAGATTCAACTCAGATGTCATCATTTCTGGGAAACCTGCCTTAATCTTCTGGTCTGATTTTTTTTCTCTCTCTAATGCTTTGTTCCCTAAACTGACCAACATATCAACCATTACGGCATTATCTGATAACAGTATGTGATTTTTGTTTTTTACTTGACTGGTACTTTTCTTGGTGTCTTCCTCACCATGCTGTGAGCATTTTGAGAGAAAGATGGTATATCATCAATTTTTCAGTTTCCAGTACTTAGCACAGTAACCTGGTATATAGCAGATGTCTATAAATCTTTGCTGAATGGATGAGTAGAGAGCACAGATCCTGTGTCCTGTCCACATGGTTCACAGGTGGTACAGAGACTGGTGTTCAGGTTGTGTTCCGGTTACGAGAGAGGTTTGGAACTAAACCATCACTGCTGCATCAAATTGAAACTGATTGAAAATTTTTGGTCTCTGAAAGATGGATGATATAGCTTGCCTGAGGTTGCAGCTGTCTTGGTGGAGGCCACGGATTTTACATGTAAGCATTAAGAGAAGAGTCAGAAAACGTTCTGACCCTCTTCATTTGAGAAAATTTATCCTGGACATGGGGGCTAACAACACTCTCCTAGAATTGGTCACCAAGGGTACCTTTGTTCCCATATCACCCATTTTGAGACTAAGAAGCAGTAAATCTGGGGTTGTGTTGGAAACAATGCCCAGGATTATTATTAAGATGATGAAGAATCCCCCATATCTGTTTTAGGAGGCTGTTGGTGATTGGAATGAACAAGTAGCCCTACTTGGGACTACATGGAAGCTGAATTGACAAAACTTCTAGTTTCTTTTATTTGTTGGTTAGGTCAAAACCTTTGATATAGGCTTTGTATTAATTAGCATATGCTAGAAGAAAGATATCTCAAAATACGGCCTCTCATATAAGAATTTAGAAATTTTTGGCCGATCTAGGCAGGTATGGCTCTGCTCCCTGAGGTCATCGATGGGCCTTGGTTCCTTTTGTCTTATTATCTTAGATTCCTTAGATCAGACACTGAAAACTCTATTTCACTTTAGAATCACCTGGATGATATGCTGGGCTCTGTTGCTGAGTTTCCGATTCAGCTCTGGGTGGGTCCTGAGAATTTGCATTTCTAACAAATCTTCAGGAGATGCTGATGCCGCTTGTCTTGTAACCGTACTTTGAGAGCCTCTGTCCTGGGGTGTGGACCTTGTCCACTTGGTCAAGCTGGCTTGCCTGCACTGTGCCCATGTTCCTGCCCTGGAGGAAGGGGCAAAGAGAAAGTAAGAAGTAGAGCACTTCCACCTGTTTGAAGGGCAGGTCCAAGAAGTGGCTCAAATGACATTGGCAAGATATTTGTAACACAGTTGTCTGCAAGGGAGGCTGGGTAGCTTCTAGCTGACAGATCACATTCGCAGCTAAAACATGGGCACTCTATTTCCAAAAGGAAGAAGGGGATAAATGGTGGTGTTTGCCCAGCTCTGCCCACGCGTGGGCATTCATACGTCCCCTTCTGCTCTGGGATGTGAAGGTTGGATGCTCTCTGCAGGTTCAGGGAAGTTCTCCTAGGACTCAAGAGATGCCCTGAGTTCAGCCAGGTTCCTGGGGAGTCCTCAGACCCTGCGCTTGGCTTGTGTACAATGGCTGTAGTGGCCCAGAACATTGATTTTCTCTGTACCCTGCTGCCTCCCTCCTTTCCTCTCGCTGAGTCAGGCCTCCACAGCAAGCGGCCTATTTTTTTCACAGCTGATACTATAGCAACTGTGTTCTTATCCTGCTGATTGTGGTTGGATGCTAAGGAGGAATAAAATTCTGTCCCTCGTCTGGGTAGATGAACTCTTAAACCTATTTGTCCAACTTGAAGCATGACCTTCAAAAACATAAAATTGTTTTAACCTGCCAGGTTGCCTAGCACAGAGAGTGAAAGAACTGCATTGTCTCTAATAAAAGGATTTCTTATGTACAATAAAAGTGGTCCCTAATGTGGCTTTCACTGACCTAAGGGTAAAAGCTAATATATTTTCTTTCATTAAAATTCTCAGCAGCAGAGTTCACATTTTGTCAACAAAAAGCCAGGGAACATGAAGCTTTTGCTATCTCTGGCTATTATTAAAATAACATTTTCCCCACTTTATTCTCACTTGCTAAGTTTTCATGACACTAAATTCTGTTTCCATTGAAATTTGTGTAGCATCATTCCCTTTAAAAAAGGTTGTGTGAGGATTAACTTAGCCTTTTTCTCTACTGCTAACCTACATCTTCATAAGCCATAAAAGCCTAGTCTAACATCACCCTGGTTGAACTCTTTTTGTGGTTGAAACATAATTTGAAGTTGAATAGCGTTTTCCTGTAGAGGACAGTAGCTGAGCTCAGCCTCTGAAGTCCCAGTGCCTGCCTTCAAATCCTGGTGCTTACTGTGTGTACTTGAATGTTTTATTTGAATTCTCTAAGTCTCGGTTTTTGCTCAGTAAAATGGGAGTACAAATCTTACATACCTCATAGGGTGATTGTGTTAAAGAAAAATTATTCTGACACTCATTAAAATGGCAAGGAAAACTTTATTTGAGACTATTGCATTAGAGGTCATGCCTGTCACAACAGGGGAGAGAGACTGGATTCAAGTCTGCATACAGCAAAGGTAGCTGGGGATTTATAGCCAAAAAACAGAGTGAGAGGGTTAGAGGATAGAAAATTACTAACAGAAGACATCAAGGGTAGGGAGATTCTTGCTTAACTGGCTTAACAGATTCTTGCTAAAGGCAGGCCAAGGACTTAGTTATTAAAGGTGGGGAGATGAGGAACTTGATCAGATATCAAAGGATATGTAGTATTATTACTACACTGATTTAGTAGGGTTCTTTAAGACAGGACAGGGGCTAATGTCAAGGCATAGTCCAGAAGAGGGCTCAGAGTAGCCTGACTAACTTTCATTCAAGGAGAGAGTCTCAGTCGTGAGGCTTGAATTAAATAATTCATGTAAAAACATTGGGTCAGTCTCTAGCATACAGTAAAAGATGATTCAATGTGAACTATTATTATTAAAATTAACAGTGATTACTTCTCCCTGCCATCCTATCAGTATACACATACACTGGAGAAATTGTTCATATCAAAATTCAGAGTAAATGCCATTCATGTGTCTTCTTGAATTTACCAGGAGAAATATTTCCCTTAAGGTGTTTAGTCCACTCTGGCTCCCTTGATAGGATGGTGTGGTGAAAGGCATGCACAGTGACCACCTGGCACTTGAGAGCTACATCTGAAAACTGGGGTGTGAGCTGGACTTTCATCTTCTGAGCGAAAATAGACAGTGCTAAAGTCATATCAGAGATATTGCCAACACTGTCTCAATTGTAGGATGAAGCTGATTTGAAATAATAGGAACTGATGTATGGGATTGAATTGGGATCAGAGTACCACTAGACCAGAGAAAGAACAGTGGCAAATTTAGACAGATATCTAAACTTCAGAGCCAGTGGAGCCTGGGATATGGTTTTAACACATTCAGATAGAACAAATGTATTATAGGCTAGATCCATTTAAACAGCATGTAAAAGGACAGATATTGCTTAATTACCTGGGAACTGAAAAGATAAAAAACTTTGGGTCTAGGGTGATGAAATTCAAAGGACAGATAGTTTTGTTTTGCTATTGAGTTGTATGAATTCTTTACATATTTTGGAAATTAACTCCACATAAATATATGGTTTGCAAATATTCCTCCCATTCTGTAGGCTGCTTTTTCATTTTGTGGATTGTTCCTTTTGCTGTACAGAAAGAAGCTTCTTAGGTTGATGTAGTCCCACTTGTTTATTTTGATTCTGTTGCTTGTATTTTTGGTGTCACATCCAAAAAATCATTGTCAAAATCAATGTCAAGGAGTTTTTCCCATATGTTTTCTTCTAAGAGTTTGACAGTTTCAGGTCTTACATTTAAGACTTTAATCCACTTCAAGTTAATTTTTGTGATTGGTGTAAGATAGGGGTCCAATTATATTCTTTTGCATGTGACTATTCAGTTTTTCCAGTACCATTTATTGGATCTATTCTTTCTCATGATGTTAACTATTGGCTTGACATGTACGGCTTTTATTATGTTTACATATGTTCCTTTTATAGCTACCTTGTTGGGAATTTTTTTAATCATAAAAAGATCTACAATTTTGTCAAATTTTTAATGTGCACCTATTGAGGTGATCATATGATTTTAATCTTTCATTCTGTTAATGTGATTTGCATATATTGAATCATCCTTAAATCCCAGGGATAAATTCCACTCAGTCATGGTATTTAATCCTTTTAATGTGCTGTTGAATTCATGTTGCTACTATTTTGTGAGAGTTTTTACATCTATATTCCTCAAGGATATTTGTCTGTAGTTTTCTTTTCTTGTAGCATCCTTCTCAGTTTTGGAATCAGGGTTATGCTGGCCTTGTATAATTAGTTTGGGAATGTTTCCTCCTCTTAAGTTTGTTTGGAAGAGTTTGAGAAGGATTGGTATTAATTCTTCTTTAAACATTCGGTAGAATTCACCAGTGAAATCATCTGGTCACTGGCTTTTCTTTGTGGAAGTTTTTACTTTTTATTTTTATTTTATTGAATATATTTAACGTGTCATGTTGTGTAAACTTAAGGTGTGCAGTGTATTACTTAGATAAATTTATATGTTGTAGTATAATTGGTGTTGTAGTGATATTTATCAATTTATATAAAAATTGGGAACACTTCATGAATTCACATTTCATCTTTGTGCAGGAGGCTTGCTAATCTCCTCTATATTGTTCCAATTTTAGTACATGTGCTGCCCAAGCAAGTACAGGGAGGTTTTTAATTACTGATTTAATATCCTTACTTGTTTGATCTGTATAGATTTTCTGTTTCTTCATAAATCAGTTTTGGTAGGTTGTATGCTTCTAGGAATTTATCCATTTCCTCTAGATTATCCAATTTGTTGGCCTATAATTTTTCATAGTAGTCTCTTATGATCCTTAATGTTTCTGTGTATTAGTTGTAATATCTCCTCTTTGATTTCTGATTTTATTTGGGTCTCTCTCTTTTTTCTTAGTCTAGCTAAAGGTTTGTCAATTTTTTGTCTTTATAGAAAGTTCTCAGTTTGTTGTTGTTGTTTTTTTGTCTCTGTTTCATTTATTTTTTTCCTAATTTTTTAAAAATATGATTTTATTGATTTCAGAGAGAGGGAGGAGAGGGAGATAGAAACAACAATGGTGAGAAAGTCATTGATCGGCTGCCTCTTGTAGGCTCCTAACTGGGGATCAAGCCTACAACCTGGGCACATATTCTGCCCAGGAGTTGAACCGTGATCTCCAAGATAACAAGTCAATGCTCAACTCTGAGCCACGCCAGCCAGGCTGTTCTGATCTTTATTTCTTTCCTTCTGTTAACTTTGGGCTTAGTTTGTTCTTTTTCTAGTTCCTTGAAGTATAAAGTTAGATTGCTTTTTTGAGGACTTTCTTTTTTATTAATATAAGTGTTGATTGTTAAATCTCCCCTCTTGGAATTGCTTTTGCTACATCCTATTAGTTTTGGTCTGCTGTGTTTCCATTTTTGTTTCTTTCATGATTTTTAAAAATTTTACTTTTGATTTCTCCTTTGATCCATTGGTTGTTCAGGAACACGTTCTTTAAATCAGCATCTTTTTAAATTTTTTATATTTCTTCCAGTTACTGTTTCTGGTTTCATTCCATGATAATCAGAATAGACACTAGATAAGAGCTCAATCTTTTTATATTTTCTAAAACTTGTTTTGTGACCTATATGATCTGTCCTGGAAAATGTTCCATGTGCACTTGAGAAGAATGTGAATTTTTTTGCTATTGATTGGAATGTTCTGTATATGTCTGTTAGGTCCATCTGGTGTCAAGTGTAGTGCAAGTCCAATTTTTTCTTATTGATTTTCTGAATGGATACTTTATTGCTGAAAGTGAGGTATTGAAGTCACTATTATTATTATACATATTGTCTATTTCTCTCTTAAATTTGTTAGTATTCGCTTACTATATTTAGGTCTTAAAATGTTGGGTGCATATATATTTACAATTGTTATATCCTTTTGTTGGATTCACCCCTTTATTATTGTATAATGACTATCTCTTGTTATAGTTTTGGAATGAAAGTCTATTTTGTCTGATGTAATTATAGCAACTTCCAATTTCTTTTGGCTTCTGTTGCATGGGATACCTTTTTCATCCCTCACTTTGAGCTTATGGACATTCATAATGCTGAATGAGCCACTTTATAGGTGGCAGATAGTAGCTGGTTGCTTTTTTATCCATTCAACAGGTACTCTGGGCCTTTTGATGTGAGAATTTAATCCATTTACATTTAAAGTAATTATTGATAGGTAAGGACTTAGTAATGCCATCTTATTGCTTTCTAGTTCCCTTGTTCCTTTCACCCTCTCTTTCTGTCTTCCTTTGTGAATTGATGATTATCCGAAGTGGTATACTTTGATTTCTTTCTCTTTACCTTTTGTGTGTCTTCTGTATATTTTTTGCTTTGTGGTTACCACGAAGCTTACATGAAACATCTTATACATATAACAGTCCATTTTAGGCTGATAACAACTTAACTTAGAATGTATACAGTTTACCTTTCCCTCCCCCATTTATGTTTTGATGTTACAATTTATACCTTTTTTATATTTTTGTATTATTAACAAATTATTTTAGCTATAGTTATTTTTAATACTTGTGCCCTTTAAGCTTTAAACTAGGAATAAGTGATTAACACACCACCATATTACACTATTTGGATATTCTCAATTCAGCTACATACTTACCTTTATCAGTGTGTTTTACATTTTCATATGTGTTCATGTTACTAATTAGTACCCTTTTATTTCAGCTTGAAGAACTTCTTTCAGAATTTCTTGTAAAGCGGGTCTAGTGCTAATTAACTCTTTCGCCTTTTGTTTTATTGGGAAAGTCTTTATCTCTCCTTTTTTCCTGAAGGAAAACTTTAGCAGATAAGTTATTAGCTGGCAGGTTTTCTCTTCTTTCAGCACTGTCAATATACCCTCCCACTCTCCCCTGGCCTTCAAGGTTTCTGCCCAGAAATCTACTTATAGCCTTTTTTTTCTCTTGCTGCTTTAAAAATTTTGTCTTTAGTTTTAGAGTTTTTTATTATAATATGTCTCAGAGAGGCTCTCTTTAAATTGACTTGTTGGTGACTTATGAGCTTCATGAACTTGGGTGTCGAGATTTCTCCCCAGATTTGGGGTGTTCTCAGGCATTATTTCTTTAAGTAAGCTTCCTGCCCCTTTTCCTCTCTCTTCTCCTTCTGGGATTCTAGTAATTTACGTATTGTTTCTATTAATGGCATCACATAGTTCATGTAGGCTTTCTTCACTTTCAAAAAAATTCTTTTTAATTTGTTTTCCTTTGACTGGATAATTTCAAATTTCCTGTCTTCTACTTCAGAGATTCTTTCTTAAGCTTAGATGAAGTCTGACATTTATGTTCTCTATTATGTTTTTTATTTCATTTATTGTATTGTTCAGATCCAGTATTTCTGTTTGGTTCTTTTTTTTTTTAAGATTATTTTTGTCTCTCTATTAAATTTTTAATTTTGTTTATGTATTATTTTCCTAATTTAGTTGAATTGTTTTCTGGTAGCTCATTAAGTTTCCTGAAAACAACTATTTTGAATTCTTTATCTGGCTAATCACAGGTCTCCATTTATTTGGGGTTGAATACTGGAACATTACAATGTTCCTTTGGTAGTGTCATGTTTCTTTGATTTTTTTCATGTTCCTTGAAGTCTTGTGTTGCTATATTTACATTTGAAGAAGCAGTTTCCTTGTCTAGTCTTTACTGACCTCTTTAATATATGTTCAATCTCAGATTCTTTTTTTGCTCCAGCTTCTCTTGTCTGTGGGTGATTGTCAAAATCAGTGTTCTTTATGGGGAAGATGATAGGATGTTCCTATTTTGCCATTTTGATGATGTTGTTCTCTGAGTTACTTTGTTTTGCTTTCACATTTATGGTGGCTCTAGCCCTTGTTATAATCTGGGAAATATGTCTTCCAGAAATGCTAGTACTTCCTCGATTACAAGCATTACCTATCAGAAAGTAAATTTTAAGAGTAAGCAGAGAGCATTATCTTATTCCATTAATGACAATTGTCCATTTCTTTTCTTTCGTACCTGTTTTGATGCTTTTCTACCTGTATCTCTGCTTTGAGTGTTGCCTTCAGATGATTTGGGTTGTGCCGTTGCTGCTGCTTTCAGCTGGTGTGTCCACTTTCTGTACTACCGTTGTCCTCTGATGTGGGGCACCTGTGTTCCACTCCGTCCTCACCTAGCTTCTCTGGCTTGTAATAAGAAAACACCTATATTTTCCATCCATCATCCAAATAGAATTATTTTCAACATTTTATTGAGGTGTAATATGTGTATTATAAGTACACACAACTCACTAAATTTTCACAAACTCAACATATCCATTCAACCTGTACCTACCTCAGAAAACAGAATGCCGGCTCCCCTGAAACCTCTTTCCTGTTAGTCACTATTTATCCCCGTCACTATTGCCTGTACCAAAGGTAACTGCATCCTAACCGCCAACAGCACATTTTAGTTTTGCTACTGTATATAAGTGTAATTATGCCACATATATTATTTTGGCTTCTTTTCCCTATCATGTTTGTGAGATTTATTTATACTGTTGAAATGTACAGTGTTCACTCTCTTGACCTGTGTAGTCCTTTGTGTGATGATATTATTTTATTCATTCAGGTGCCATATGAATAGTTGGCATTTTCACATTATCACTATTTTGAATAATGTTGCTAATTAAAAAACCAGATTTTAAAGCTTTTGCTATTAAAGTTGGAAAGAATATTTGCAAAGTGTCAGTTAGTATTATAGGTTGTCTGATTGGTAACCTCAAGAAAGAAAACATTATTCACTGCTCCTCCTTTAATGTATAATCAGCCTACTGTTAATATTTTAATACTGAGGAAAATAGTGATTTGAATACACCCTGTACAAGATTTCCTTTGGATTTGCTTCCATTCACTATTATCAAGAGTGTGTAGCAGTATTCACCAGGAGATGATTCTTGAGAGGAAATCAATAATTTGTTATAAGTTCTTATCAAGAACAGGGAGTGGATATTGGTTTCAGGAGGGAGTCAGAGCTTTAACTGGTCACACAGATGTCCTGACAAATTTCATTTGAGATAACATAAGAAAAAAGAGGGAGCAAGGAGGATATTTAAACACTCAAAATTCATTTTCTAAAAACATGTAAACATTTACTATTTAATTAATCTTCATTCCAAGCTCTTCCCTTGGGCTCTGCCAAGGGTACTATGATAAATCACACATAAAAGTTGCATACACTGTGCTTTTTATGAAGAGAATTATACATTATTTAGCCATGTTCACAGTCATGCCTGCCTGCACTGAAACACTGGTTTATCAATGATTAATGGGCAACATGCTTGAACAATGTTCTCCTACTTGAGCTAATGAACTAAATAGTTTATTTCATGCTCCATTTCTACATATAAATGGCTGTAATACATAACGTGATAATTCCTGATCTCTTTACAGTGCATTTTCTTGTCTATTATGAACATAAACATTTTAAAAAAAATCAAACTTACTTATTGCATTTTGATTTTCTTTTTTGAATAGATTATGAAATGCTTACACTGAAAAGAAAAGAGCTGCTAAAATTAAGTACAACTTAAATGGACACAATGAAGAGCTTTAAAATAATTCATACTAGGCTTTGTTTTTATTTTCATTTCAATTATCTTCTTGGATAAAACCAGTTATTCTACTTGTGTATACAACCTTATAAATAAACATTATTATTTCCTTAATCATTTTTGCATATTTCTATATAGCAGAATTAAGATTTAGCTTCCTATATCTAAGGTTTACATCTTTACTTGTGGTTTTGTTTATCTTGCATAGGTTCTTGTATAATCTTTATGTTGAACAAGAATAATCTGTGAGATGGAATCATCAAGCGACCTTATTTTTGGCCCCTCTTGTCTTGACTGCCCTTTAAATCTAAATTATGAGGTTACTTCTTCCCCTGTTCCCGGATGGAAACTGGGGCAGACCTATGGCTTCTCTGGCATCCTGTAGGTAATGTAAAAGTTTAACAGTCAGTGAATGTCTCAAATAGTATCAATTTTGCAGCGCTGGTTTCCTGTTCTCTGTAATAATCAAATATCCAAACTTGCTTTCAAGTTGAAGCTTCTACTGATTAGCATTTTACTCCTCCTTCTCATTCTATAAATGCAGTTTTTGGCTCTTTAGGCAGGGTGAAAATAGGATAAGAGTAGTTGGATTCTCTTTGGATTGGCATTGTGATCTTGGTCTGGTTCCCTTTGGGCTCAACAGATGTTGAAAGGTGAGTCTGTTTCTTGTAGTTGCTGGTAATGTCTCATGGGAGACACGTTTCCTTAAAGAGGACAATGCTTCCATCTGACAGCTGCTCATTCATTTCTTTTCAGCCCCAGGCAATCCAGAAGCGACCTTAGATTCTTTTTACTGTGATCTATTTTGCTTTCCAGGTAGTTTTTTGAACAGGGCCTAAAATAAATGAAGGTTAGCTGTTTCTCCTTTGTTCTTGAAGGGAAATAGCTATATATTTTCTGGGAATGTCAGTCATATGCAGCTCAGAAGTAAAGGCCCTCCAATTGCAGAGGACACACGTAAAGTCCTCTGAGTTACCTCACTGAAATCACTTTACCTGGTATGAAAGCTCATTTCCTCCTTGTGGAGAGTGGAATTCACAACACAGCTTCAATTCTCTTTAATGAAAAGCTTTCTTCCTTATATTTCAACTCTAAATCCTTCTATATCCTCAATATGTATGAGGGAGTAGAGAGCTGTGAATTTTTTTTGTAAATCATGCCTACATTCTATCGTCTCCTTCGGGATGTGTTATCTGTTGTCTCTGTTGACTCAGCCAAAAATTATTTTTAACTTCTTGTTACACTTATTTTCATAACATCTTTGATAAAGGCACAAACAGCATTAAATGTAAAGATTAAAACAATTAAAATATTCCACGACATAAGTTTTGTTCAAAGTTGGTTAAGTTTTGAATAATGAATAAACATTATTTATTCTAATGAATAAACATCATTTAAAGGGACTGTATAATGCCATGAATTTTTCAGTGGCAAAAACAGCCTAAGACTTATTAAAAAATGCATGAATTTCATTTTTGATTATAAGTCAAGAGCAGCCAAAAAGAGAGAGAGAGAGAGAGAGAGAGAGAGAGAGAGCTCGGAGGGTGGGGGGTGGGCTGTGCAGGGAGCTTGTTGACAGAAGCAGCCAGCCGCCTTGCAAACTGGAATTGATGAGGTTGTTCCTAAGGGGGAAGGAGTGACATGGTGATTACTTCATCACTATTCATTCCCCTCGTAATCAGTCGCTTACTCATCTATAGAGGAGTAAGACTTTTGCTTTTGCCATGATGGAGTAACAAAGACCAGTTTTACCTTGTGACATAAACAACAAGTACAAAATCAAATACCTAAAACAAATGTTTCAGGTATTGAACAATAGGTAATACAGGACAGTAATTCCTTAGAGAAGGAAAACAAACAAGGTGAGCGCTACAGTTGCTTTTGTGAACTATCTTGAGAGGTTTTCAGGCTGCAGCAAAAGCCAAAGGAACTCATCATGAGCACAGAAGCATTACAGAAAATGTTAAAAAAAGTCATTCAAGCAGGACAGTGATGTCAGACGTAAATAGGCATCTAAAGAGAGGCATGAAGAGCACCAGAAATTGTAAATGTGGATTCGTACAGCAGAATTGAAAGTCACCTCCAAAGTCTCCACTTAAGCCCAGTGCACAAGCATATACTTGATGCTGTTGTAATAACTTGGTTATTATTTAATAGGAAAGGAGTGAAAGGGGAGACCAGATAATATAGGCATGCCATTTATACAGCTTTGCCAAAAGCTACACTGCACACTTTTCAAGTCGGTTCCCCACTGATCATGGGGGAAGGAACTGGACAAAGGCAGTTTAGATGCATGCCCGGTCAGGCCTGAGTGTTGTGGAAAGGTGCTTACCTGTCTGCCAGTCATACCTGGGAACAAATTAGTGGCCAGAATGGGTATGGCCACTGCAAGTGAGTGAAATCTGAATATTTAAAACTTCCAAACAAAGGAAGTTCTCTTTCTTCTCGTTCTGGCCCTCCAGATTCCTCCCCTGTGTGCCCATGGTGCAGGGACATGTTGGACTCCACACATAGACTGGTAGATTTTATATATATAATTATTTATTTATTTATTTATTTATTTATTTATT
Organism: Miniopterus natalensis; assembly: GCF_054644295.1. NCBI lineage: Eukaryota > Metazoa > Chordata > Mammalia > Chiroptera > Miniopteridae > Miniopterus > Miniopterus natalensis. Next base: position 107,101,470 of record NC_142081.1, read on the forward strand.
TATTTATTTATTATTTATTTATTTATAATCTTTATTGATTTCAGAGAGAGGAAAGGGGATGGAGAAAGAGATATAGAAACATCAATGATGAGAGAGTCATTGATTGGCTGCAGCCAGCAACCCAGGCATGTGCCCTGACTGGGAATAGAACCCCGATGGCCTGGATCCTAGGTTGATGCTCAACCGCTGAGCCACGTCCAGCCCGGCTAGACTGATAGATTTTAATTAGCTTAGATACTGAACCACACCTGGTTGCAACATAGAACAGAAACTCTGGACACTGGCCTTGTTTCTGGCTCTGCTGAACTCTCAGCTGCCCCTCCTTTAAGACTGGCTTGGGGGAAGTGGGACTTTGAAATCCAAGAAATGTAACTTCATGCTAATAAAGCCTTCTTCCACATCCCATCTTCCTGTGTGAATCTTAGAAAATTCATTTTCTGAAGATACTGTAAGAACCTCACTCCCAGGAGCAACAGGGGAGTTTGATTCTCTGATAGCATACTGATTATCAAAAAGGAAAGAATATTAACAGCTGTATAGGAAAAGTGCCAGATTGTGTTGTGACAAAGTGGCTACAATTTTCAAACCATAATTAATGTCTACAGAGTCTTTTAGTACTATTTACGCCTACCTGGAAGGACAAGATTAAAAGTAATGAAATCTTTGGATTGAGAAAGTCTCAGCACTGAGATATTCATTACTTTTTACCTCTGTGTTCCACATGTTTAGGAAGAAAAAACACAGCAAAAATCTGCTTTTTGCATACTTTGAATACATTGGTCAAGCACAGTGACTATTGCAAAGGCACTTTAAATATTCCATGATACTCAGCTTTAGGCAGTGTCTTTACTCTAGGTGGCTGGGAGACCATTTGAGTCAATTAGTTTGTCTGGAAGGCAGATTGGAGAGATGGAGTTAGTCTGGGAGCCGGTGTTCTATAGAGGGACGACTTAATGTAGGTGGGTTTTACAGCTGCTCAGTGTGGATAGGGCTTCTTGTGCCTCCCAGAAACATTTGTACTTTTCCATGATACAGTAAATCCAGTAACGTCATCTTTGAAACACTAAAATTTTAGATGATCATGTAAGTCAAGAGAATTTTTTTCCAGTATATACTTTTTTATATTTATTGAAGAAAAAATATAAACTTTCCAGATCTTATGTACATTAATGATTATAATTGTTTTTTATATACAATGTTTTCAGTTATATGAAATTTAAATATAACAACATCTTACAAGTTCTCCAGACACAAGAAAAAGGCCCAGGAATCCAGGAAAATACTTCATGGATGGCAGTTTCTGGTATTGCCTCATATGTGTTTGGAATTGTTCTAAACATGGCACATGCTAGACTTTCAGAGCATTGTTGATAACTTCCCACTAATACTACATTTGGAAAATTAGGAATTTCAAATCTAGAAATACTTCAAAACAAAGCAGTAGGCATTAAAGGATACATTTTGAAAACTTGTTTGAATTGGGGGTTTTCTCTTGAATTGTTAATGAATATTTATGCAATCACAACATTTTGTTAGCACCACAATTTGTTTCTTTCTCTGAGTGGTATGTAATATAATCTGGATAGCAGAACTTTTTATTCATCTCTGCATTTCTAGCATCTATATTGTTTTTCAATGAATATTTTTAAAAAAGATATTTTGTAAAGGCCAATTGTTTAGACTTTGATTTTATTATCTTGCACATGGCCTCTATCAGTCACATCATTTGGGAATAAGATGAATGATTGACAATTACATATTTAGAAACTCTGATGACATAAGTGGCATGGATTAACTGGCATGAGCAAAAAGTCCTGTGAATGATGTAGGAGGATTTTTATAATCTGAGGCTGAAAGAAGCAGCAGCATCAGTTCATCAAACTGGTGCAACATATAGACACTCAGTATTTAAATATAACCCCTTCCTTTTAAAGCATTGGGGTAGACACATGGAGTAAGAGAACTGACATGTTGAAATATAAACTCAATATGCTCAAAGGCATTGATTGATTTCTAGACATCTCTATGAGATTAATGATACAAATGCCAGATGAAAGTATTTCCCAATGTACAGTGTGAAATTTTCTCCTATTTATGATAATTTCACATGAAATGTTAAAATTGTTCAGCTCTTTTCATCACTGTAACTCTTATGTGACTATAAGAAGATTATTCTTCAGATAAATACCTCAGCATATTAACTTTGGAAGTAAAATGATATACGTTTAAGCAATTATAAAGTGTATAATCTCTGACTATCTTTATTATACTAAGTAAGCTAAGCATGCACTAGTCAAGAAAGCATCAGGGCACCTGGATGTTGATTTTTGCTTTGTCCCTGAAAATAGCTTCACACAGTCCTGTCCTCCCCATCTATAAAACTGAAAACATACATGTAGTATAATCTTTATAACAATGGGGATTTGTTTATCTTTTTGCATAAGAGAACCGCAAATCATATATATGTCACTGCCTTTGTTTTTCCGATTTACTATTGATATTTTAACTAATTTAGAATGTCATCATATTGGATGTTCTGGTCCTTGGAGTCAGCTTACCACACCCTGATGATAAAAAGACATTTTAAGAGAGTCATGACCTCATTGGCTTCTCTACCCAAATTAAAATCACTGATGCAGTGAACAATAAATGTATTTCTAATTATTAATAAATATTTGTGTAGTAGACAAGTATCCAAAAAGCAAAACAATGAATTAAGAAAAAAATCCTCTGTTAGCCATAGGGCTTTTTTTTTTTTTTTAAATTTACAATTCCATTTAGAGAAAAAGTATAGACGTCTTTACATAGGGAAATAGAAATTGGATTGGTTCTTTGGTTTTTGTGCTCATAAATTTACATCTCACCCACTTTGCTTGTCCATTTTCCAAAAATGTATTCATTTATGTTGGTTACCATAGAAACCAGAACTGCTCCATTTGTATGTAATTCTTTGCACATATTCTCTCCCCTTTCTTGCTTTTTAAGTCAGCTAAATTGCTTTATATGGCGTTTTACACAGAATAACCTTTGTTTGCTTTAAATCTTTCATAAAACAAAGCTTAATAACTTTAGATGGGTTACTTTATATTAACTAAGTTATAATTTTGACTTGTGAATTTTGTTGAAAAATGGCTGACTGAATAAAACAAGATGTTTTCTAGGTAAAATGACACAAACACTTTAGAGTTGAAATTGAGTAAGAAAACCAAGGCATCTGTAGACTACTTTAGAAAAGCTCAAATGTTACTTTAATACACTAAAGAGAAAAGTTTTAAAATAATTTGCATATTCTAAGGATGAATGTTTTGGCAGGCGTTACAATCAGCTACATGGGAAGCAGTTATTGTGGGCCCAGCTTTGGGCTAGTTCAAGGGGATTCAGACTTGGAAGACAGTCTTGTCTTCAAGGTGTTTATAGGTTAGTTTGAACACAGAGACTATAGGTAGAATGGAAGCTGTGGAAGTTAAATTCTTTTAAGCCATGTCTTTGAGAAATATGCAGAATATGTATGCATCTTACACAATGATTAAACACACTAATGTGTGGCTGTTGCCCCTTCTTAGAAGTTAGTCACACACCTCATGTAAGAGATGTCCTCCCCACCACTATTTTTGTTACACATTTTTTTCTATGTCAGTTTTGATTCCAGATCTTTTGCCTTTTCTTTATAACTCCCCTAATAAGCCTAAGGGAGGGTAGCACATAGAGCTAAAAGGGAATGTTGGACCTGTATGCAGGAAGTCAGAATTTAGCCCTATCTCTGCCACTAAAAGCTGTGAATCTGTGTGCCCTTGAGCAAGTCACTGACTTCACTCTATTCCGTTGTCTAAATCAGTAAAGTAAGGGAATAGAGGAGGATTCTTTTAAGGTCCTATGTCACTTTAGGAAAGGAATTCTAATTCTGTTATCCTAAAAAGTTATTTTCAGCTACTATTGCATTCTAAGCAGTCTATATTTGAAGAATCTGTTGGAATTTCCCAGAAATCCCTTGAAGTTGTGCCAGGAACATCAGCTGGGTAGGAGGGCAGTGGACAGGCCTTTTTGGCATGAGTTACCTTGCAGCTTCAGTAGGTCGACAGGTGTGCAAAATCCCCATATTTTAGGAGCTGTTTTCGAATATGACAGGACCTCATTGAAGCAGCCTTGCATCCGGCCACCAGTGATCCACACTTTCTGCCAAGGTAATTTGTGGTTTAATTAGAATATTGTTTCACCAAAGAATCTTTTTTATTTAGACACACTATCAGCTCAGAACCCATCTACAGTTTCAAACATATGATGTGAAATCATCTAAGTATCTATAATATGTTTTCTCCAAGGCTTTAGTTTAGCTTTCTGTAGATATATTTGCTCTCTTAGCAACTGCCAAATATTAGGGAGTTATTGGATTAATACTAGGTTTGCCTATGTCTTCACTTTCATTTTGAATGTATCTTGTCTGCCAGTTTCACAGTTTTATTATGGGCAATAAACAAGAGCATGGATGTGAAAGCATTTTATAAACTAGAAAGTGTTTATATATATCTATGTTACCTCTGGCCTTGTTTCTCTCCATCCCTCACCCTGATTTATTTGTTCATAATAAGTGTGCTGGTGTTCTCACCAGGAAACTATTATCATTAAAATCATGGTCTTTTTACTTTTGGTGAAAGTGAGATAGTAAGTGGTAAATCCCTTTTTCACACCTGTGTGTGTGCTTTCTCTAAATTGCTCCCATTACCATCTGCAGCACAGCATCCTCAGTCTTCTTTCTGAATGTGGCTATCATATTTTTCATCTAACTTAAACTTGGCTCTCCCTTGAAGACTTGGCCTCTCTCACAGACCTCTCAACTTGTGGCTGTTTTCTCTTTACATCCTTCTCACCACTGGCCTGGAGATGAGGCAAGGGTCTCTTTGTTACTCATTGTTGTTTCCACACCTTTATCTTTTCTTTTACCTTAACCACCCCTCATCACATCCCAACCTAAGCTCTTGGTTGCCTTTGCCATTGAACTATACCACTCTTTAACAATAGTACACTATATTCTAAGCACTTTATAGATATCCACATATTTAATCTTTACAGCAATCCCATGATGTTGATATTTTCATTGTGGTTGTTATCTCCATTTGACAGAAATCAACTAAAGTGCAAAGGGTTTAATTAGCCTAATATTGTAGAGTCGGTGAGAAGCAGAGCTAGGATTCAAACCCTGGCAGTGTTGTTTCCCTTTCCATGCTATATCTATTTTGCCTCTATCTGTGTTACCTCTGACCTTGTTTTTCTCCATCCCTCACCCTGATTTATTTGTCTTCAAAGCACTTTTTACCACCTGAAATATTAAATGTTTACTTGTCTATTCATTTCCTGCCTGTCTCCCCTACCAAAATGTTACCTCCATCAAAGCAGGAACTTTGTTCTTTTGTTCAGTGCTTCCAAGTGCCTGGAATTTAGTAGCTATTTACAAATACTTGATGAATGAATGAATGAATGAATGAATGAATGAATGAATGAATGAATGGACAAACGAATGAGTGAATGAATGAATGAACGAATGAAAGAACAAACGTTACACAATGTGTTGGTTATTTAGCAACTGCCTCTTGACTGGAGCTGGGACACTGCAAACCACATTTGGTTTGAGACACTGGCTGGCTCTCCATTAGACTCTGCAAGTAAGGGAACCAGACGGAGCCTGTGAGGCTGGAGAGGGAGGGGAGAGACTCAGTCCACCCTATCTGTTCTCCTGTCAGCTTCTCCCCAGCAAAGCTTCTTCACTTCAGCAACAGCAGTTCCACCCTGCAGCCAAATTTGATACCAGATTGCAGTTTTTCTAACACTGGTGGAAACAACCCCATCCTGACCACTCTGAGATACTAGCACCAGTTGTGCAGTGCCACCTCTTCAGAGATCTGAATTTTAGGTCTATGGGTGCCTCCTCCAAGCATCTCAGTTTTAGTCACTATAATCTCTTTATTTTGCCCCCCACCCTTGGCTGATGAGGGTAGTAACAACTTCTTGTGATTGCTATGTCCATGATTTCTGGGTATTCCCTTTTTGCTTTTTTAATTTTCCAATACATGGTTAATATGGTTGCTTTTTATTAGATTCTCTTTGTTCCAATAACTGGTATGGGTTTCTGTCTTCTATTTCCTGACCTAGAATTGGTAGTCTTAGGAAAAGAACCTCAAAGATGAGACTTGATGATTGGCTTGGTTGTACTTGAGCTTAAATACAGTGTTGAGTGCTGTGCAAATGTGTAATGGGATGTTAGTAATCCATGGTTTGCAGTGTTATCAGGATTAATCAAATTTTCACGTACTATTGATTGTGTTGAAGTGCCTAGTAACTAACTGCATTGGTAGCTGCCGATAGTTATGGCATTAATGATGATTATAAGCATTGTGACATAGGGTGACTTCCTTTGAAGGGATGGGGGTACTCACAGAAGAAATTCAAACTCAGATCTTTAATTTCCCAGCCAAAGTAAATTTTCAGAGAACCAGAGAGCTTTTCATTTTTAAAATTTTTTATTGTTTAAGGCTGTCAGAGAAAGACAAGTACCACATGATCTCACTCATATGTGGAATCTAAGGAACAGAGCTTCTTAAAAGAATCTATTTCTTATAGACCACTGAAAATAAGTCACAAAATTTAATTGTGCAAGTTGTAGAATTACAACATAAGTTTCAGTCTTTCCCAGTGTTCTATGCAAAAATGAAATCATTGGGAAAAAGTGAAACCTTGAGACTCTGAGTGGAGACATCTGCATGGATTCATAGGGAAAATGGGTATTTCCATGGAAATCAGGAGGAAAAAAATCATGCTTTAAATGACTAATAGTAAAAGTGCAATATACTTGAGAAATCACTATGCGTCAGTCCAGATTTCACATTGTCTCTGCCCAATGAGTCACTGGAAAAGGAAATGTTTGAGCCTATCAACACTGAAAAATAGTGTCAGTGGGCTGTACTGGTAGGAACCAGAACTGAAAGCTCTGTTGTAATTTATGGAGTCTGCTTGTCATTGGCAGTTGTCAGAATGCCTTGCTGCTTCATTGCTCACAGCTACATGTATAAAATTCCCGTTCTTGCTCCTGCTTTTTCATCACTGTCCTATTGTTTTATACCATCTTCTCATTCATTCTGAGTTGGAAGGGTCACAGTTTGCACCACTGCTTCCTGTGTTGATACAGGTTAAGACCGTAGTGATGGAATCTTCTATTAGAATAAATACATGGTAAAGCATTGAAATGTTGAGTTTATGGTAATATCAACCCATGAGAGAAGAATTATTGTGTAGTAATTGAGTTGATTTTGGAATCAGAATAGTTTTGAATCTTGGTTCAGGTATCTGCTAGCTGGGTAGATTTGGGCAAGTTAACTAAACTCCCTAAGTCTTAGTTCCTTTATCAGTAAAATGTCAATAATAATTCATAGAATTTTATGACAATTAAATGCAATAATGTAATACTCAATGTATTAGTTTCCTATGACTGCTCTAACAAATTACCACAAACTTTGTGTAAAACAATACAAATTTATACTCACAGTTCTGAAGTGGGTTATACCAGGTTAAAATGAAGGTATCAGAAGAGCTGTGTTGCTTCTGGAGGCTCTAGAAGAGAATCCATTTTCTTGCTTTTTCAAACTTCAAGAGGCCACCTAGAAGTAGCTAAATGAGTAGACTTTGGAAACTGACAAGTAGACTCCATGAATGACAGCAGAGCTTTCCTTGGCTCATAGTTCCTTCCTTTACCTTCAAAGCCAACAGCATAACCTCTTCAGATAAAATCTGTCACTCTTCTCCCTCTCTTTTTCACTTATAAGGACCCTTGTAATTACATTTGGACCATCCAGATACTCTAGGATAATCTCTACATATCAAGGTCAACTGATTGACAACCTTAATTCTATCTGTAAACTTAAATATTTTGCTGTGTAAGCTAACATATTCACAGATTCTGAATATTAGGATGTGGACATCTTTGGGAAGCCATTATTCTGCCTACCACACTAAAAAAAAAATTTGATAAATAAATAATGCATATGAAGTGCTTAGTACTCTGCCTGGCAAATGGTTGGCCATTAATAGAGATATTATTTTTTAGTGCCATACAAAGTTTTTCAAATATTTTTTTATTTGAAGTTAATAAAATTATTATGATTTTAAATATTATAAAATTATAATAGAAGATAATTTTAAAATGAACACAAGCAATCTGGGAGAATTTAAGCAAATGGTGGATAG